>NW_004524705.1:5088181-5109056 GCF_000260255.1 Octodon degus | reverse complement strand
AACCACTAAGAAGAATATATGCAGTGTATTATTTGTTGAAACTGTACTTCTGATTTGATTTGAAACTGTCTCATTGCTATCTGTTTATCAATAAAATTTTGAAAAAAAAAAGATTTAAATGTTAATCAAGACTGAGTTTATTCTTATGTGGTAAGAAGTAGGGCTTTGCTTCATTCCTCCTTAGACGGGCCTGACTTTTTCAGTACCCTTTTCTCCTGTTCTACTCACATTTATCATGATTCTTTTATTTGGTTGTGGGTGAGTGGATTTATTCTTGAAGCATTGGTTCTATTGCTTGTACTTGTGCTAAGAATTTATGTCAAGATAATCCTGCTTTTGTACACAAAAACATTCCATTCTGATTCTTTTGCATTAATACTACTCCACTGTGTGTGTGTGTGTGTGTGTGTGTGTGTGTGTGTGTGTGTGTAAATTTACTGATCTATTCATTATTGAACATCATACAAACAGGTTGATTCTGTTTCCTATTTCTTGAATCTACTGAGTAAAGCTGAAACAAATACAGTAATTCATGTATCTCCTTCACATAGGGGTTTCTTTTTGTGATTTTTGTTATTGTTTGTGTTTTGTTTTTTAAGATAGGGTCTTACTATGTAATAGTTCAGCCTGGTCTTGTAGCCTATACTGGCCCCAAACTCTCAAAGATTCTCCTGATGAGCCCCCAAAGTGCTTAGTTTATAGGTGTACGCCACCATGCCCTGCTGCTCTAATTTCTTTACATAGAAATCTGTTGATATCATTGCCACGTCTTATGGCTGTTGTACTTTATACATTTTGCAGAACCTCCGTACTGTATTCCATAAGGTCTGCGCTAAAGTGCTTTCTTACCAACAGAGTGCAAGTATCGTTCCTCTACATGATTGGCAATGTTTCCTACCTCTGTCTTTAAGACAACTCTGTCAGATCTGAATGAGGGTATTTCACCATGGCTTCTGCTTGTATTTCTATGACTGTGAGTGGTGCCAAAGCCTCCGGAATTTACTGTTTAGTCCTTATTGCATTTATTCTTACCTTGTAAGAGGTAGGATCTGGTTTCATTTCTGTGCCTGTGGTCCTCATTTTGTCAGAACATTTTCCTCAATATATGTTCTAGGCACTTCTGTTGAAATTTATTTATTTGATTGTAGGTGAATGGATTTATTTCTGAGATACCCGGTCTATCCTATATACTGTATGTTTTGGTGAGAGTTTATGTCCACACCATTCTGCTTTAGTATATAAAGCTTTGTTGTGTATTTTCAAGTATATAGCATGATACATTACCCTTGATCTTTTGTATTTTCTTGACATGTGGTGATGTTGAGTTTGTGCAAATGTTTTACTGAGTCTACTGAAAAGATGCTATGGTTGTCATCCTTCTTTCTGTTACTATGGTTACTATGGGTGCTATCCTTTCTGTTACTATGGTAACTGTGGGTGAACTCTTTCTTTTTGTCACTATGGTAACTATGGGTGCTGTCCTTTCTTAGACTCTGGTAAATAAGAGTTTTATCTTTTTTCTGTTACTATGTATGGTTCACCACCTTTATTGATTTGTACCTGACGAGCACTCCTTGTGTCTTTGTGTTCGGTCTGTCTTGATGATGGTCAGTAATAATTTATATGCCCCCAGGTTTTGTTGCAGATTTTGCATCTATATTTCTCTGAGACATTGGCCTGGAATTACTTTGGAAATGTACCTTTTTTTTTTTTTTCGATTTTCTACAACACTGTGAGAAGAATTGTTACTATGCTAGTTCTGTAATTGTTTCATAAAACTTGACAGTGAAACTATTAGCGGCTGGTCTTCCATTTAGTGGGAGATGCTTTCCTACAGACTCAGTTACCGTGCGCATAGTTGGTTTCCTCAGATTGCTGACCAGTCCGCAGCTTAGTTTCTTTTATACTATCTGTGTCCGTGTATTTACCGTTTGTCCGATGCATGATTTTTGCCCTGCTCTGTCACAGTCCCACATGGTGAGCATGGTGGGAGGGGAGTGGGGGTCTCAGGGATGGCCGTTGTTGCTGGCTGCTGGTGGTACAGAAGGCCAGAGCCCTGCTTTTGTGCCTTCTCTTACAAGATGGTGTGTGGAGCAGCATGCACCGAGGGGACTGCCACACCACCTGGCCTGGACTCCCTCTGCGGAGCGATGCACCAGGCATGAGCTCTAGGCACCTCTACACAGTGGGCTCAGGAGCTGTGGAGAAGGGGGAATTATTTAGCAGGGAATCAAACAACAGAACACTAAACTCCATGAAGTAAATCTGCTATAACTTCAAGAAAAAACACACACAAATCTACTGCTATCATCAGACCTTTCACTCCACTGCTTTCAATTATAATGGAAATGCTAGATATATAATCAATACAGAGATAAAGAATTTCAGCAACATCACCAAAACACCGTGAAGTAACTAACATTTTAATAATATACCAGATAGCAGTGGTAGAGGGCATGTTGATTATAAATGCTTAGAAATATTTGCCAAAGTCAACTATATTCCAAACTTGTTAACAAATACCAAATTCCTGTCCACAACTGGTTTTTAATGTCCGACAAGTTAACATTATTTCTGTTTAAAATATGTTTTAAACTGGTTAAAATAATTTTTAAAGGAAAGCCAAGGTGAGAGAAACTGTATGTGTTTTGAAAATCATAAAATATTTACGATCAGACTCTTCAGAGAGATTTTGCTAACCCTTCTGATGGGTTGAAAAATAACTCTCTCTCTCTCTCTCTCTCTCTCTCTCTCTCTCTCTCTCTCTCTCTCCCCCATACACATATACCTAAATATATCTTTTTCCCCTTCATTTGTCTTTTTCCTCATCAAGGTTTTTCCTTCCCTTTGAAAAGAATTCCTTTCCTTTCACAGTTTCTATTGTACTTTTCATAGATATATTTAATAACACAAATATATATATATATATATATATATATATATATATATATATTGCAAATAGCACCAAATGTTTTCTCTGACTGTAATGTAATTATACTAGAATTGACTGAGAAAAAGTTGTTTTAGAAATCTCTAAGTAATACTTCTAAAAATTTCATAGATAAAAACAGTCAGTAGTGACTTTAGATAGTTTTTGAACTGGATACATATTTACACAAAGACCATGGAATTTTCCAGAATATTTCCTAGTCAGTCATTGGAAAGTGGAACTTAGAGCAGAAAAGAACAAAAGAAAGAAAGAAATGATTCAACTTCTATACCTAAATTTCAAATTGAGAAAGCAGAGAAAGAAAATTAAATTTAATACTAATAAAAGTAGATGAAAATGAATAACACGTAAGTATGATTAATTTATGAGAAAACAGAAAAATCACAAAAAAGAAAAAAAACCTGGAAAAGAATTTTTAAGGGCCAGCCAGATATCTCAGCAGATTAAAGTGCCTGCAAGTAGGGGCCTGGGGTTCGATCCCCAGGCCTGCTTTGCCGGCCCCACACCCCGGGGTGCACTAAGATGGCAATTGAGACTGGATGTGGTGGCGCGTGCCTGTAATCCTAGCTCTTGGGAGGCTGTAAACAGGAGAATCACTACAAATCTGACCTAGTAGTGAGACCCCGAATGCTCTGTAGACCCTTCCCTAAAAAATACAAGAAAAAAGAAAAGTAATTTTGGTCAAATGAAAAAAATTTATGAACCTTGGCTATATTGATCAAGACAGAAAACAAAAGTTAATTTTATATAAAATAGTAGCATAGTTAAAACATACAATTACGAATCCAAGACACATCTGGTTTCCATGATTTTTTTTTTTTTTTGCGGTACCAGGGATCGAACTCAGGACCTTGTGCTTGCCAGGCAAGCACTTATTCCACTGAGCTATCTCCCCAGACCCCCTTATTTTTTGTTTGTATTATAAATACTTATATTTTAGCTTTTTCTGAGTTATGTTTCCTTCAGTTTACACCTACCTTCATTAGCTTTCACTCATTCCCAGTCCTAAATCTTTTATTTGTTTACTTCAATTATTTATTTATTTATTTATTTATTTATTTATTTATTTATTTTGCAGAACTGGGGAATGAACTCAGGCCCTTGCTCATTATTCCACTGAGCCATCTCCCCCAACCCAATCTTACATTTTAAATTAACATAGTATTACATTGACATTTTTGATATACAAATTTAAGAAATGTATTACAAGTATGGCCATACATCCATGTTTCCGTGGTCGCAATTCCCAAGATGGTTTCACATTGCCCCTTTGTTGCTGTAGAGGGGGACTATGGCTCCTGGGTCTCCCAGCCCTGACAAATCCTAAAGATAACAATTACCTTGAGGGTAATTATATCTAAAATTAGTAACAAAATAATTCCTGACTAAAAGAAACATATTTGAAATACCAGTATTAAATTTTATTTCAAAAAGCATCTGTGATACAGTTACTCTTGTTTTGTTCTTTGTTTATCTACTGGGAATCAAACTCAGGATCTTGTGCTTGCCAGGCAGGCACTCCAGCCACTGAACTATCTCCCCAGCACTATAGTTACTCTTCTTTAAAAAAAGTGATTCCTAATTCTATTCATTGAAAATATTCAGAAACAAAGACAAAAACAATAATAATAATAATAATAGCATATAATATATATTTTTTATATTTAAAGGATATAAAATGTGCTCAGCAGATTAAAGTGCCTATGAGCAGGCGCAAGGGCCAGGGATTCAATCCCCAGGCCTGCCATGCCAGCCCCACCTCCAGGGCGTGCTGAGATGGCAATTGAGTCCAGGCGTGGTGGTGCGTACCTGTAATCCCAGCTCTTGAGAGGCTGTAAACAGGCGGATCACGATGAGTCCGATCTAGTAGTGAGACCCTGAGCACCCTGTAGACCCTTCCCTAAAATACAAAAAATAAAAAAGAATATGATATGATAATAGGAAAAACAGCATTAGAAATGATACAAAATTTCATTAAACAACGTAATAGGAATTCAACAATGGTTGCTTTCATGCATGACTTTATCTTCAAATTAGTTATTCTCATTACCAGGTATAAACATGAAAAAGTGGTTTAAAGAAAAAACAAAACAATAACAAAAATTTATAAGGTTAAAAATACAAAATAAGAATAAAAAGAAAACAATTTTAAGCATTAACTGCTCCCTTCAAAAGAGCAGCAGAAATTGGCTGTGCAATTATTCAAACTATCCTGTGTACACACCTAAATATATCTTTTTCCCTTTCATTTGTCCTTCTTCTCATCCCAGTTTTTTCTTCCCACTGAACAAACCCTTTCCCTTGCAATTTCTATTGTACTTTTCTATTTTTATTTACTTGTCCAGGTTCTCACACTAGTGAGACAGTACGATGTTCGTACATGCAGAGTTGATTTATTTCACGTACCAATATAGTCTCTAGTTGCATCCATTTATCTACAAAACCTTGAACTTATCTTTTTTATAGCTGAATGATACTCCTTTGAATAAAAACACCATACCTTTGCCTCCATTCCTTAGTTGATGGGCATCTGGGTTGCTTCCAAGATTAAGCTAAGAAAAACTGAATCACGTGTAATACAAAGAAAGAAGCGCCGCTGGGGATGGTGGAGGCAATGGCCCCAAATTTGAATCAGGAATGTGCTCAGTAAGTCTGGAATAAATTGCTGTCCAGGAAGAAAGTTTCACATGAAGGACACTAGGGTCAGTTTTAGAAGTATCTAAACTCCCTTCAGAGGCATAATAAAAATATTAACCTCAATTTTTTTTTTTTAATATCTTGCGGTACCGGGGATTGAACTCTGGACCTTATGCTTGCCAGGCAGGCACTCATGCCGCTGGTCTATATTGCCAGCCATAACCTCAATATTTTGAAGTGTTTGAAATGTTTCAAAATTCACAAGTTTTTCCTGTGTACATGTTGTCAAAAGAGCTGAGAGAAATCATTTTTTCTGTGAAAAAAGCAATAAACTTGGATGTCAGACTCACAAAGCATCATCCTCATATAGAATTTTACATCTTATTTCTCTAAAAAGTAGTAAATACAATAAATACTATTTCATGTTTATTTCAGAAAATGGGCAGGGAGAATTTCTACGCCATGATGTCAGCTATACTCTCCTTCTCAAGCCAACCCAGACAAGGACACCATAAATTGTACATGCCCATAAATTGGCATGTACAATTCAGCCATGTGGAGCTACCATGAGACACCAATAACCACTTAGGATCTTTCTGGAGCCTTTCAGTGAAGGCCTATCTTCATACCCTCAGTGCAATTCTTGTTCTCTTTTCTCTTTCTTTCTTTCTTTCTTTCTTTCTTTCTTTCTTTCTTTCTTTCTTTCTTTCTTTCTTTCTTTCTTTTACTTTGAGACAAGGTCTCTCTAAGCCCATAAGTTGCCCAAGCTGGTCTAGAACTCATGACGCTTCTACCTCTGCCTCCCAGACTCCCAGATTGCTGGGGTTATAGGCAGGCATCTCCAAAAGTGGCAAGGATATTCTTTTGTAACTCCCAGTTCCGAGAGAAATTGTACTAGAAGAAAACCAAATAATAGACTAAATGCTTAAGTTCCTCTACAGATACATACTTAAAAAAAAAAAAAATGGCTTTATTCTGAATATCACCATTTTGTCAACACTCCACTGAAATATTAATCAAAGCAATGATTATCAAGTACATGAATAGCACAGAAAGTGAGCAACATCGATGCTGTGGGCACCTTGCGCTTGTGGAAATATATGGCACTGGTAATCCGTTAATAAAGTAGCACCGCCAACACTGGACCTAACACAATCCTGAGGTTTCAGAAATTTCCCAAATGAACAATTAATGGGCGGATTTTTAAATGAATATTTATAATGTAAATCAAAATAAAATAGTACTACAAGGAGCAAGTATTGTATAAAAATAATGAGGCAAAATAAATATTGTCATATACTTCCTAAAGGGATGAAAATTAGAATAATTAGTGTGAGAAAATTTTAGACATACATAAGAAAGAGTTTTTATAGTACTGATAATGTCTGAAAAGTAACTGAACTGCACTCTTTATAGTGATAGATAAAGAATTCTGTATTTGTAAGGTGATTTATATATTTTTCTGTTTACACTATAATAACTGAATTTATCTAAAATGCATAAGTTTAGGTATCTAGAAATCTTGGAGTTATCACAGTACAGCTAGTTATTTGAAGCTTTTGGGACATTGATAAGAATTCAAAAATAAAATATTTAAGAAACTTATTGACTAAATCTACTTTGTTTCACATTTGAATTCCAATTCAAAGAAATCAGTTCATTAATTAAAGACCTGGTATGTACCTAAGGAGGATGAGATGAGATGGTGCTTGAAGTCAGGATTTTGAGACTAACCCGGGAAATATAGAGAACCTTCTCAAAAAAGTACATAATTATACAGTAGGATTATACTTCTTCTGAGGAGACCAAAAATGCATTAAAAATACAGAACTTCAAAACAAGAATATAGGAAATTAACAATGGTATTATATTTTATATGGCTTTCAAAGTAGTTGTTCAGAATACCAGTTATAGGCATACAAAATTGATCAAACAGTATAAGCAATAGCTATTCTTTTCAATGAAATAATATAAATAATTAGTACAATATTTTAACTATTATATAAATATATATATTTTTTAACCCCCTTTTTTCTTTTCTCATTTCTATCTCCCAGTTTTTCATTCCTTTTGGGCAGTTTCTGGGAAACTAAATATTTCAAATAAATGTCTTTAAAAATGTATAAAGGTCACAAATATTAAAAAATACAACAGGGAAAGAAATATTAACTAAAATTAATTAAAAATTACTAAACATGAGTGTTATAAAAGTAATTGAAAAAAATTATTTCTTTAAAGAGATCCATTTAGAAGATAAATATTTTTTAAATGTACCTATAGTTAATAGGCTAGAAAGGTTGGGAAAAATGACATTCTTGGGCTATCTACAATATTTCTAACTTCTAATCATAAGATCCTTAATTGTGAGAAAGCAATTTTTCAGTAACAACTATCTAGCTGATGAATAAATTCTGGAGAGGTCTGTCAATGATTGACTAGTGGGCCAGCCACTAAGAGAGTAAGAACTGCTCTGGATCTGAGTGAAACCAGCCAATAGGCTCTTGGGGTGGACAACATAAAAAGGGAAAGAAGAAGGAAGCCTTACATTTTTAGAGGAGCTTCTAGACTTGAATCTTTGCACTCCTGGTGCCTAGTGGTCTCTAGGTTCTTCAGTTTTACCACACAGATTCCTCCCAGTTCCCCTTCCAAGAGACTCCTTCCAGCAGCTCTATAGTGAATTCCCAGACCTACACACTTCACCCCCGACCCTCTGGCTTTCCATAGCATTGGCCACCATTTTATATTCTTCATCTCTGATCCTGCAGACAGCCACTGGACTCTTCCACTTCCAAATCTGTAAACTTATCTACTAAATCTCTTTTTATTACATGCATGAATTTTATATAATCTCAGGTTTATAGAACCCTAATACAAATAAAGAAGACTTTTAACACTTAGAATATATTACAACTTAATGTATTACAGACTACAGTAATTTAAACAGGTCTTTTACCTTATATTAACTCTTTCTTCCTATATATCCTTCTGTATGTCATTATACATTAATTGAGATGTGCCAGAATAAAATTTTTACGAAGTTTCTGATTTAAGGTGACCTAAAGCACAATGGTTCCACTGGTCAGACAGTGAAATAAAGTAGACAGATTCCAGTAACCTTTCAATGACAGCTTCATGGAAGAATATAAAGGCAGCAGTGGGTTATTTTCCTACGTAAAATCTCTCTCATTTAATTTGGATTCATAAGAAATGAGCAGCAAAATTTCAATAAAACGTTAATGTCACACTATTTGGAGTAACATATTTTACCTGTGTTTTATAGCTTTTTATTGCATTTTATCACCATAGTTCTTGAATTTCCCTTCAACTTTCTGCAAAGCAACCTATTTTTTATGTTATGATTAATGCATTTAAGAACATTCTATTAAATTGTTTAACAAATGAAACAGCCTCGATCCTTGCCCTAAAAGATGGGATCTCCACAAGGCAGCTATGTGACATTTAACAACTGCACTTTCTAGTTGTCAAGTTTATATTTGCAATATGTTCCATAGTTTGGAATTTCTGGTAAGTGCAAATATCACTTAAAAGTTGAATAAAATAGAACATATTTATAAATGAAACTTTTTGCTTTTAAATTTTGAATAATTTTGTGAATAATAATAGAAAATCCCACATTATATTTGTGAGCACACATATTTATTATGTGCATATGTATATGTATATATGTATTAGAATGTGTAGATAGATTTTGTGGATGGTTATGCATATATAATTTTTTTCTAGTCAGTTAAATCTGGATTCAATGTATATTCTTTTTTTCTAATTTCTTCAAAATGTGTTGATTTTCTGTTTTCTAAAAATAAGGAAAGTAAGCATGCATATTTACTACATAGATAGGTCCCCTTTAAAAAGTGGTGAAAGTGTTCTATTTTATGCTTTTTTTTTTTCAGAACCAGGGAATGAACTCAGGTCCTTGTGCTTGCCAGACAAGCACTTATTCTACTGAGCTATCTCCCCAACCCCTATTTTTTAAGGGGTTTAAGCAACAGTTAGCATCACACTGCTATTAAATGAGACTACACATATGATACACTAAAACTCTTGTAAATTAAATTATTACTCATGAATAGTTCAATTGTGACCAGTGAATTCCATGGTAGTTCCTCTGTCTTGTCCTTTGAAACTACTACGAAGAGAATAATACACAATGTATTAATTTTTATAATTCTCCTTCTAACCTGTTTTGAAACTCTTTTATGGTTGATTTTTTTTCTCTTTAAAATAAAACAAAGTAAGGATAAAAAGAACATGTTCTTTTGGTACAGCTGTCTATTAGAAAGTCTCAAATCTGTCCTTTATGGCAGAGTAGTACTCATGGGAACACCACGTTGTCTTTATGCAGTCCTTGCTCGACGGGCATGTGATCTGTCTCCCGGACTTGGCTACATAAACTGCACTGCTGTAAACATGCTTGTGCACGTGTCATTGTGGCGTGATGCTTTTATTTCTTTTAGGACGATGCCATGAATAGGAATGGCTGGGTCAATTAGAGCTTCTAGTTTCACTTGTTTGAGGAGACTCCACAGGGATTTCCACAGGGGTTGCACCAGTCTGCACTCCACCAACAACAGAGATGCGTTTCTTTTTTCTTCTAACAGCCTCTCCAGCATTTGTTATTGGTTGACTTCTTGACGGCATTCATTCTTTCTGCAGCTACGTGGAATCGCAGCACTGTTTCTATCTGCATCTCTCGGATGGCCAGTTATGTGGAACACTTTTTCACATATTTCCTGTTGCTATTTACTCATCTGAACAGTGTCAATTAATTTTAGATGCCAATTTTTGGATTGGGTCTTTAAATTGTGGGTGTTGTGATTCTTCTTCATTGAGTTCTTTATATGTTTTAGATATTAGTCCTTCAGCACACATTTTCAATATTGCATTTTTCCCTCTGGTATGAGAAACAGAAGAGTCAATAAGAAACAAAATGTGTAATAGATATCGTGAAATAGGCAGAAAATGTCCAAATAGGAAGGGGAAATATGGAGGGAACAGGAGGAAAGGAAGAAAGAGAAATAAAAAAGTATAAAAGAAAAAACTGGGGAAAAAGCTTTTGTAAAGGAGAAAAAGATGGGCTGAAGGGAGAGGAATGGGAAAAAAAGATAGACCGATATACATCACATATAGGTACAAAATCACTATCATGAATGTTATTATGCATATCTAAAATGTACAAATCAAATTAACTTTAATGTTTATGAACTGAAGTAAATTATATTTTTTATGTAAGCTTGAATAAGGATAGGTGGATTTCCTCCAAATTGTTCAATACATTTAAATCCTAAGAAAGACATAACAAATGCTTAATGTACACCATTATAAATGTATTTTGTTTGATATAATACAAAAAGAAAATAGGATAGAAAAAATAATATTCTATATGACTTAGATGACTTGAAGTAAAGAGAACCTTAATTAGGAGAGAAAAGGAAATATAAATTAGCCTATTTAGATGCTGAAAATAAAATAAGACTAAGTATGGCCTTGAGATTTTCATATTTAATATTAAAAACTAAAGACTTTGGTATTACATCTGCTATACAAGCCAAGCATGTACTCTAATGTGGTTCCTTGGAAAATGATTAAATTTGATATAAATTATCTTTGGTTTAAAAATTATATTTCCAAGCAACAAACTGTATACATTTTTTTTGTAGATATAATGCCCATTTTTAAAGTATATGACTAGGGTTTATTCAAAAAGAATGATACTTTTCAAAAAATATGAAAGGAAATGATTTTGTTTGCAACTACTAATTTTCACTACATCACATGGATTAAAACATTGCTATTCTGCTCTTAAATTGAATCTAAGGTTCCGGAAACAAATTCAAGACCCATGTATTTTCATTTCCTATCTATGTTGTCAACTACATAGTGTTATACATTCTGGTTCCCTTTAAGTGAGAAGTACAGAACCAGTCTTTCAAATTTTAATCTTGAAATTTCACTTGTGGTTTTGCAGGTGGTTAAAGCAATTGCTAGGGTTGCTCCCAAGTGATGCCGATTAGTACACTTGTGATAACTGCCTCAAAGCTCTTAATGCGACTTAAGTGAAATCTTTATCTGTGTTCTTTCTAATTGCAATTTAGCATTATTGAATTAAGATTTAGAATCCCATCCTTAAATATGTTATGATCTTATTCATTTCTCTGTGTATGTAAGGACTGACTTCAATCTCTGCGTAAAGTTTGTTATAAGAAAGGGAATGGACCCTTTATGGGATTGGCCAAAAGAAAGAATTGTAGGAGAAAAAAATAGGACAAAATACAATCAGGCTAAATTTTTTCAATCTTCAATATCTCTTTTCTAGGGCCAGCCAAATAGGTCAGCAGATTAAAGCACCTGCTTAGGCAGATTCAGGGGCCGGGAGTTCATTCCCCGGGTCTGCCAAGATGGTCCCACCCCTGGGGCACGCTGAGACTGGGATTGAGGCTAGGTGTGGTGGCCCAACCTGTAATGCCAGCATTTGGGAGGCTGTAAATAGGAGGATCACTATGAGTCTGATTTGTGCAGTAAAACCCTATACACCCTGTACTGAAATATCAAAAAATAAAAACAAGAACAAAACCATTTTCTATATTCTCACAAATCTATACATGCATATAAAATAATTCAAAGCAATTTTTCATTGGTGAGAATTAATTTCCAAAGTTTACATGTACTACTTCAGTTAAACTTTTGAAACACTAACAGATACATATTTTGTTACCTTATTTTAAGATTTTATTTCAGGAAGGGTCACATATGAAACCTTGGTTATGGATTCCTGTTTATTCTGGTGGCAAAATCAATTTCAAGTTTCAGGCATCTCAACCCAAAGTCCACGGAGGAAGAAATGTAGGGCAGTAGAAAAAGCACATTTCCACTATTAAATTGCTCCCACTACTGCGGCCAGCGTTCTCTGGATCTATCATTTCTCGGAGACCACGGAGGGAAAGAAAAAGTACTTGGGTACTTTGCAGCTTTAATAAAACAATGGATGAGTTTTTGTTACTGTAATGCCTTTAATATTCTAAGCACAAGTATGTATCCCATTTACCCTTCATTATAGGACAGCTTTATGCTCTGAAAAACAAGGTGAGTCTATTCAGCACAAGGCTGAGGAGAGGTCAAGAAAGAATGAGGGCATAAAGGTTTAGCACCTGAGCAATGCCCAAGAATGCTACTCCAAGTCAACTAATTTACACATTTGTCAAAACAACAGCAAAAGGTCAGCCTAAAACCACATTTTCTCCTGAAAAATAGAAAGCTGGTTGAGTTCTGGGACAGAATTCTTACTTGAGGCCATTTCCCTTCAGCCTGTTTATATTACATCTTGCCACCTATGAGGCAGGATTTACAGGTAATCTGTGAAGGGGAGTTTGTGCTGCCACACATTTGCAGGTGGGGAGTAAAAGACTCAGTCATACTTTGCATTCTTCATGGTTTTGAAGCATTCAGTACCATTTTACATTTCCCTAATTTAACCCCATGTTATTTAGAAAGCATAAAACCCAGTAGTTTTTCCATACTCTATTCCTCCTTCTGTGGATTTCTACATCAATTCATGGCACGGTGGTTTTGTATGGGCAAGCCGAGGGCTCAGGCACCGCACCCCAAGGATCCCGCCGGTCAGCAACTGCTCCCTGCAGTACAGACACATCATCTCCCCTTATTTTGCATGTTCGTCTCTTCTTTACATGTATAATCAACACAAAATACAGCTCTTTTCCAGGCGAGGCATGAAGAGCACTTTTTTTTTTTAGTAGTCTTTGCCCTCTACTAATTTGTAAATGAGCTAGGTCTTCTGCCTCATGGTAAAAGTGGAGTTTGAGGAGAGGACTACAAGAGGAAGGGAAACGTAATTTGGCCTTAATTGCTCCACTGCATGCTAAGAGGAGTGATTGATAGTTAATCTCTGAGGATACGTTTTTGCTAATAAATGAGTGGAATTTGTGGCACCTGGCCATTTGCAAACTGTATGTGGAGAACTTTTAGTCATCCTCTGAGGACATTAATGTCTTTGGAATCCATTTCTTATTTTATGACCCTGAATACTTTAGGGTCTATGTGGCATCTACACCTCCACGGGAGTTAACGTGGTGCAATCAGTCACTTCCTTTCCTACTACTGTGCTTTGAGAAATAACTTGCAAAGGTCACCATATTTGTCTTCAATCTCAGAGAGGTCTAGTCTTGTGTGAGTATCATCTATCGGTAGTGAGTATAATAGCATCCACATGCCGTGCAGAACTGTTTACTAGCGATATAGCGTAGGAACGTATCTAGTTTTAAATTTATTCCTCCTGGTAAAGATATTATATTTTGCAGTTTAGAAAAATAGCATGTAGAAGGTTTTCTGTCTCAGAGATAGCTCGTGTCACCCCAAGCCACAGGCATCCTGTCCTATTAATGACCCCAACATGTGTCCTGTGTGCTTTAATAGCGAGAAGGACACTCTAGAACTCAACTGTGTGCCTCCTTTGCTCTGTATAGAACGTAATTTCCAATCTCTTAGGAAACTCCGTGAAATATTATACACAGCAATTAAATCTCCTGATAAAATATAATGAAATAATTCATTGAAACTCTGATAAATCTCTGTAATCATGTTGGTCCTTTTATACACATAGACTAATCCTACAATTTTCACACAGACACATAAATTTATCCTTAGAAGTTATCAGGTAATAAAGTTGCATAAGGGACACCTAGTTAATTTGAAATGACGGAGGTTCCTGATAATCTGCAATATATTTTTCACAGTTTCTCCTCTTAGAAAATTTGAAACCCTTGTCCTTCGGCAGCATATTGGAATTTATCACGTGCAGATCTCGTAGCAGCGCTGGTGAAGCAGTGGACCGTGCACACAGGGGGCTGCTTGTCATCACTGAGTCTCTAGAGACTTGCTATGACTTGGACTCATTTCTTTCTTATTTTTTTTTATAAAGAGTATACAAAATAGTGAAAAGAAAAGCAACATTAGGAAGAATACAGAATTTCACTAAAGAAATAGGAATTCAGCAATGGCTGTCATATTGCGTAATGCTGTCTTCATATTGTTAGCTTACCAAATATAAGCGAGCAAAATTAGTAAAAAAAAAAATTAAGAGAAATTAAAAAGGGAAAGAAAAATTTCAGCATTAACTGATCCTCTCAGTCAACCTGCAAAAATCAACAATATAATCATCCAAGCTATCTTGCATATATACATAAATAAATCTGTTTCCCTTCCTTCTTTCCTACTTTTATCATTTTCTCAGTTTCTCCTTCCCTTTGAACTGATTCTTTTCCTTGCACAGTATCTATTGCACCTATCAGATTCTATTTAAGCTCTCAGGTTTTTACACTAGCAAGACAATAGGATGCACATTTGATTTATTTCACTTGCCATTAAGGTCTCTAATTGCCTCCATTTACCTATAAAATCCTCGTTTATCTTTTTTATAGCTGAGTAATACTCTGTTTTGTAAAAATACCACATTTTTTAAAAATCTGTTCCTCAATTGATGAGTATTTCCAAGATGTAGCTATGACCAATTGCACTGATATGAACATGGGTGAAGAGGTAGGATCTGTGGTATGATGTTTTCGTTCGTTTGGAAAAATATCCAGGAGGCGAACAGCTGAGTTGACTGGAACTCCTCATTCTAGCTTGTAGCAGTCAACTCTCCTGCCAACAGTGGAGAAACCTTCCTTTTTCCTGCCAGCCCCTCCAGCATTTGTTATTGGTAGAATTCCTGATGAGAGCCATTCCTTCTGGGGTGAAATGAAATCTCAAGGTTATTTTAATTTGTCTTTCTCCACTGACCAATAATAGTGAACCTTTTTTCATATATTTACTTGGAATTTTTATTTATTCATCTTTGAAATACATATTCATTACAGACACCCATTTTTGGATTGACTATTTGAGTTTTTGGTGCCTAATTTTTAAAAATTCATTATATATTCTAGATAGAAGTTGTTTGACTGAGGGACACTTGGGATTAACTTTTTCCTAATTAATGGGTTTCCTTTTTACTTTGTTGGTGACTTCTTTTGACGTGCAGAAACTTCAAAAAGATGAGATCCTATTTTTTTTTCTTTTTTGTATTTAATACAGGGTCTGTAGGGTCTTACTAATAGATTAGACTTGTAGTGATCCTCCTGTTTTCAGCCTCCCAAGAGCTGGTATTATAGGTACATGCCATCATGCCCAGTCTCAATTGCTGTTTCAGGGTTCCCAGGGGGCAGGGCCAGCATGAGATCCCAATTGTTGATTCTTTGAAGAATTTTATGTGGTTAGTTTTTATTCTGAAACTCTCTACCTACCCCTATGTCTTTAAGGATTCTACCTACATTCTCCTCCAAAAATGTAGTGTATCAGTTTTAATATTTATCTATTTGTTTATTCACTTAGTGTGTATGTTTGTGATTGTGGCCGGCTTAGCCAGCACTGGGGGTGGCACTGGTATGGCATGTGGAGCTGGAGATCTTACAATGGTAAGTCCCTGTACTTGCCTAAACTTTCCTAAGCAGATGCTTTAGACTGCTGAGCTTTCTCTTTGACCCTATTTTAATATTTAAATCTTTTATTGTTTTGACTATAATTTTGTGAATGGAGATAGACATGGGTATAATTTTAGCCTTTGGCATGTGCAAAGCCAGTTTTACAAGCACCATTTATTACAAAGACTATCTTTCTTCCAGTGATAAAGTTTGGCCCCTTTGTCAGAGATGAGGTGGTTAAGTGTGGTTGCAGTTGTGTCTGCATCTACTAATCTGCTCCATTCATCCTCAGCTCTGGCTTATTTTTATTTATTTATTTATGCTGGTATCATTCTGATTTTATCGTAGTAGCTTTGCAGTATATATTCAGGTCAGGGATTGTGATCCTTCCTGCCTCCTTTATTACCCAAGGTTGCTTTTGGTAATCTAGGTCTCTTCAAATTCCAGATGATTTTGAACAATGTTTTCTCCAGATCTGTGAGGTATACTGATGGCATTTATTGGGAACTGTATTCAATCTGTGTAATGATTCTGGAAATGTGGTATTTTCACAGTGTTGGTTCTTTCTATTCACAAGTAAGGATTATTCATTTTCCTTTTCTTTTCTTTTCTTTTCTTTTCTTTTCTTTTCTTTTCTTTTCTTTCTTTTCTTTTCTTTTCTTTTCTTTTCTTTCTTTCTTACTTTTTTTGTGGTAGCAGGGATTGAACTCAGGACCCTGTGCTTGCCAGGCAAGTGCTTATTCTACTGAACTATCTCCCTATCCCATCCATTTTCTGAAGTCTACTTTGATCTCTTTTCTCAGAGTCCTGCAATTTTCAATGTATAAGTCTTTTACTTCCTTTGTGAGATTGATTCCTAAGTATTTCATTTTTGTGTGTTATTGTGTGAGGCAAATATAACTTACTAGAGGGTCTTTATCATGAATGAGTGTTGGACCTTTCAAAGGCTTTTATGAACCTGTTGAGATGATCACATGATTTTGTTTTGACTCTGCTGATGTTGTGTATTATATTTATTAATTTGCATATATTGAACCATACCTGCATTCCTGGGAAGAATCCCACTTGGTCATGCATTCTGTTTGCAAATATATTATTGAGGTTTTTTTGTATTTATGTTCATTGGGAAGATTAGCCTGTGGTTCTCACTTTTTTTCTGGGTCTTTCTCTGGTTTTGGTATAAGAATAATATTTGCCTCCAGAAATGACTGTGGTAGAATTGTTTCAATTTTAATTTAACTGTAGTGTTTGAGAAGAGCTGGCATTAAATCTTCTCTAAATTTATTATGTAATTCAAATGTAAATTCATTTTATTCTGGGCTTTTCTTTTCTTTTTACTTTATTTTTAATGTATTAAATTCAAGGTCTCACTACTCAGTTCAGACTGGTAGTGATCCTTGTGTTTTCAGCCTCCCCCGCCCTGGAATTACAGGCGTGTCCATCAAGAATGGTCTCAGTGGCCCGTTCAGCATGCCTGGGGGCACCCAGGAGTGGTATGTGGTTCCCAGAATAAAATTCCCATCCCAGCACTTTCCTAAGCTGGTATTTAGACCACTGAGCTATCTCACTGGCTTCGTTGGTAGGTTTTTGATAATATTTTCAATTTCATTCACTGATATTGGGTTATTTAATTTTTTAAATATTTTTGATTCAGCTTTGTTAATTCATATGTATCTAGGATTATTCATTATTCTGTGTCATTTATCCTGACAGAGTAATGAAATTTGAAGTAGGTATTGAAGATCTTCAGCATTTCTCTAGGGTGTCTAGTGATTTAGCACTTTTCCTTATTGCATGAATTTGGAATTTTTCTTTCCTTTTTTGATCAGTTTGGCTAGGGGTTTATCAATTTTGTTTATTCTTTCAATGAACCAATTCTTTGATTTATTAATTCTTTGTATTATCTTCTTTTTCTCCATTGCATTACTTTCTGCTCTGATCTTTATAATTTCCTGCCTTCTTTGATCCTTGGGCTTAATCTGCTCTTCTTTTTTTAGAAGCTTGAAGTGCAGCATAAGGTTATTTATTAGAGCTCATATTTAATTTAATTTAATTCATATTTAATTTAATTTCATCTGACCCATTGATTATTCATGATGGCATTATTTAGTTTCCATGTGTTTTTGGAGTTTTGATGGTTTCTTTTGTCAATAATTTCCTGTTTCATTGTACTATTACAAAATAATATGCATGATATAATTCCAATACTTTTGCATTTACTTAAGAATGCTTTGTGTGCTACCATATGATCTATTTTGGAGAATTTCCCATGTGCAGCTAAGAAGAATGTGTATTCTAATGCTGTTAGTTGGAGCACTGTAAAGGTTTGCTAAATCCATTTCTTCACAAGTTTGATTTAGTTCTTCTCTTTCTACGCTGATATTTTGCTTTTTTTTTTTTTTTTTTTTTGCTGAACCAGAGATTGAGCTCAGGCCCTTCCACTTGCTAGAGAGATTTTTTTTGTTTATTTGAGCTATCTTTTTGTGTCAATAGAGTGTTAAAGTCCCCTAGCAAAATTATGTTACTGTTCATTTGATTTTTCATGTCTGTTTAAATTTGTCTTATATTGTTGGGTGCTCCTACATTGTGGGCACATATATTTATAACTGTCATCTCTTCCTCTTGCAGTTTCCCCATAACAAGTATGTAGTGACCTTCTTTATGTCTTTTCATCCCACTTTGTTTGGGGTTGCCATGTCAGTAACCAGAATAGCTACCCCTGCTTTTTGCTGGGTTCCTGTTGCATGATGTATTGTTTTCCATCCTTTGATGTTCAGCCTATTAATTTCTTTTTTAGTTAAAGATGTTTATTATATGCAGAACATTTTTGGATTGTGTTTCTTAATCCACTCTAGCAGTCTGATTCTTCTCATTGGTGAAATGAGGCCATTTACACTGATGGTTATAACTGGTATGCATTGGCTTATCTTTGTCATTTTGTTTTCGTAAAGTAGGATCCCTACTTTTTCACTCTATGTATTTGCTTAGTGGTCCTTTTCTGTTGTTATTTTTGAAGTTGTGGTCATCTTTGTCTCTTTCTAAAGTATCTGTCAGTACTCTTTGTAGAGTTGGGTTGGTAGTCGTGAATTTCTTCAATTGTTCTTTGTCATGAAAGTATCTAATCTCACCATTAAATTTCATAGATACTTTTGAGAAATACATCAGTCTGAGCTAAAAGTTGTTTTCTTAAAGGATGTGATATAACTCACTCCAAGCTTTTTTGATTTGATGGTCTGTATTGAGAAATCTGCCATGATTGTAATGGGCCTTCCATTATAAGTGATCTGTTCCTTCTGTCTAACAGGTTCTAGTATACTGTTCTTTGGCTCAGTTTCTGTGACCTTGATTATTATGTGTCTCAGTGATGACTCATTTTGATTTTGGCTAGCTGGAGTTCTGTATGACTCATTTAACTATATGTCAGATTATTTTTCCATGCTTGGGAAATTTTCTGCTGCTACTTCTGCAAATAGTCTTTTTTTTATGTCATTTGCATTGTGTTCTGCTATTTCGTTGACATATGTTAGTCTTGTACTGTTTTACTTTGCATCATCTTATAGCTGTTGGATTGTTAATTACTGGTTCCTTGTTTTTTTCTAAGAGACATTTCCTTTGACACTCACTAGTTGAAATGCTATCTTCAAGTTCTGAAAGTCTATTCTCAGCTTTATTCAAGAAATTTTATCAGCTTTCAGGGGAATTCTTAATTTCCTTGAAGTCTCTTTTAATCTGCTTCATGCATTGTAATGCTTTCCTATATTATTTGTTCAATGTCTCAATCATTTTTCTGTTCCTCACTTTTTTTAAGTCTATGACTTGTTTAGGTGCGCTCAGCAATTCTTTCATGATTGTTGTCATTTCTTTTTTTACTTGAGAGGTTATTTCTGCTATATCCTGATGAAGTGTTTCTTTGCTTTAGTAACTATCAATTCAGAAATTCCAGGTGTGTGAGTTCATAGTTCTTTTGTAACCTTGTCTCCCAGACTTGTTCTGGGTTAGCTGGAGTCCTGAGAGTGCCTTCTGGACCTTCATTTTGAGTTCATAGTTCTTTTGTTACCTTGTCTCCTGGACTTGTTCTGGATTAGCTGGAGTCCTGACAGTGCCTTCTGAGCCTTCATTTTGACATGTTAGAATCTCCCAAATTCACCTGGACTCAGCAGGGATGGTAAGGTAGTGGGGTGCATGAGGGCAAGCCACCCAGGACAGTGCAAGTGTGGGACAAGATCATCAGCTCTCCCACTGTTCAGCATTTAGGGTCTTCCCCCATGGTTCAGGGCACAAGCCTCAGCTCAGCAGAGCTTAGCAGATCGCAGGGGAAGTGCTCACATGGCTCCCCTCGACTTAATTTATAATGCCCTTCTAAACATTCAAAATCATTTGCATGTTCACTTAATCAAATGTAATTGGATTTACATTGACTTCATTTCTTGTAACAAGCTATGACAGAATTTTGTCAAAAACACGATAGTTAGGGTCGGCAAGATAGCTGAGCAGACTAAGTGCCTGAGTAGGCAAGCGCAGAGACTGTGGCTCAATTCCCGGCACCACATGCTACTCTGGCCTCACCCTGGGATGGGCCAGCCAGTGAGACCTGGCTTGGTGGTGCACACCTGTAATCCCAGCACTGGAGAGGCTGAAAATAGGGAGATCACTACAAGTCCAAGCTGTATAGTGAGATCTTTAACCAAATACTTATAAAGAACTACATAAAACAAATATGAATTATTAAGTACTGAATGGTATGTATCATGAAACAAAAGCTATTAGTTTTGCCTGGGGTATAGTTCAGCAGTAC
>NW_004524705.1:5068243-5087526 GCF_000260255.1 Octodon degus | reverse complement strand
AATTTGTAAATTGTCCAACAATTTGGTCTATTGTGAGTCTATGAATATTATTCTTATAATAAATTTCCTTAAAAACCCACATAACATTATAAGGAAGAACATGAAAATAACTTATTGTTTAGTATAAATAAGTAGAAAATCATGTTAAATTAGTGTGACACTAGATGCCAAACTTCAAGAAAAATTTTACTCTTTATTTAGCGATCCTTAGTCCTTTAGAATGCCACATAGTTTTGTGACCAATATTCCTATGACTATGTGTGCTCACTTACCTAGAATCCCAAATAGTTCTCCTTTTTCTGAGACGATAATCCTATTAGAAATGTGCTAACAACAAGTACTTAGGAACTGCAATTTACTGTACCAAATGAGCAAAGTATTTCTACCTTGCCTCTTATGTATTTAATATCTTTGAGAAAAGTGAATAGATTTATTCATTCCTAAGTGCATACCATAATGTTTTACTCTCTTAGAGAAAACACTTAAGTTTCTACCAAAGACATATGTTTAGGGCATGTAGCATATAAATGTGGGAGCAATGGTTTTAGTATACAACAGAAAATGCATGTGTACATATTTTGGCCAAATTATTTTTCAAATTATCCTCAATAATTAAGCATTGTTTTTATCATGGGGAATATTCCTTCCCACAACTTTAACATTTTCACGAGCACTATTTTAGGAAACATTCTTTTTGGGAGAGACATTCTTGCTGTAAAAAAGAAACAATTAACACGTTAAAAATTCAATAAGAAATGAAGATTTATCCTTAAAAATTACCTAAATTTCAGAATCAATGTGCTGCTTTGAAAAGCCTTCAAATGTTAATGAGAATAAAAAGATCAATATAGGCATTGATTACATACAGATGGTGCTGGGGTGGCTCATGGATGAGGTGACATCTTGATTTGCCTCTGATCTGTCTGATCCAGGGGAGGGAAAATTGTTTTTAAAAATTCTGAGTGTCCTCAATTAAAAGGAAAGCGAGAACTTGAGGATTAGTTAACAAAGAGAGGGCAAGGAGAAAAGCTAGGAAACATGACAGGGACAAAGTCAAACATTTATATTCACAAGATGGGTAAGGCAATGGTCCTGAGAATATTCATCATGTTTTTGAAAACAGCAATTAATTGGTAGGTTTCTCACCCTGACTATATATGCTGATACCTGTGAAAAAACAACTACAGAAAAGAAAGCAATGTGTAATGGTAGGGTCATGCTTGGAATGCCTGTCATTCTGTTCTTCTAATTACGTACTGCTTGACATGACATACCAATTACAGTCATACTGTCTCTCAAGTAAATGTTTGTTTAAAAAAAAGGGTAATAAATGAAAACATGAGACAAAAATAAAGTCACAGGACTATCCTGTTACAAGGTGGTTCATTGTTAGATTTCTAAATTTCTGTGTGAAAATATGTAAATGCTTATTTTAATTTTTTAATTTTTATCATTTTAATCTTTTTTCTTCATATTTTGGAGAGACTCAAACTTTAACATGAGTTTTAAACTTTCCATTAAAACTTGATGAAAAATATCTGTTCCATGTTGTGTCTAAGATGTTTTATATCCAGACAGATAGTGCGGTTAAGCTCAACTGCCTACGTATAGGGTAATAAGAATAAGCCTCTCTTCTGGAGAGCTAACAACTTAATTTTGCCGACAAAAAATGACAGAAAAAGAAGGGCTGCAAGACAGCGAACATTTTGGCTCTAGCCTTTCAAGGTCAGTGAAGACTACGTACATAGGAGAACCTGCTGTAAGAACCATGATGTAACTCAGTTGTGTCCCAAATATTCTGATCAAGGAGATTATGAGGCCACAGAAGAAAATGAACAATGATGTAGAGTGTGCCTAAGGAGAGTCACATGGAGAGAAAACATTCTCTCAGGCTTTCTCAGAGAGCAAATTGGTCAAGCAATGGCCGTGACTCATCCTCATGGCTGACACTGACAAAGGGTCTACAAACTGAGGTACAGGATTTCAGGTTAAATCCTGAGGGGATTCGACTGTCCTTATCAGATATAAAAGTTACATTTCTTGTTATATAGATCTTGCTTTATCTTGGTCTTAACCATCCAGCAGAAAAGTATGAAAATGAAGTATAAATAGTAAAGCCATATTAATATTCTGAGCTGTAAAAGACTCACGTCAACAACTTCGGACATTGACAGTCTTATGGAAAACCCACTACTATTATGGACTACTGGACTATATTGGGATATTTTGCTGAATTCATGCACCTACAGTATTTAAATGACAATGGAATGCCCTTCTCTGACAAAACTAACCAAAGAAGGGGGATACAAGTGAATGAACCTTTTGTATCTGTATACTCAAAATAGTTAGGATAGATATACAACTACATTCTCTTAATTCAATGAATAGAGATGTTTGTTTTAATAGTGTCTGAGACAAGATATCAGGTCTGTATCTGTGTAATGAATAACCACTACGACAACAATATGCAATGTATTAATTATTGAAAATGTGCTAATAATCAGTTGTGAAACTGTCTCATCTTTACTTGGTTCTCAATAAAATATTAAAAAATTTTGAGTGTCCTACTTGACTCACATTTGAATCTCAGGACATTTATAATCTGTATTTTAATGAATTTAATTCTTAATATAATAGTTATGATTATATTAATGAATCAGTATTTTAAGAATTTTTTTTTAAGAATCAGAATTTTAATCAATTTTTCTTAGGTTTTTTCTGAGGTTTTTTTTTAAGAATATTAGAGTACACCTCCCACCTGCCTAAGATGCTGCTGCTTTATTTCCATGTATTTAATGGGGAACAGCACATTACATTTTTTCAAAGCCTATGAAATTGGTACTGTTATTTCCATTACATGCCACAGACACTGTAATTAAGGCATGACTCAAATGCTCTTCTGAGGTCACATAACAGATCAGCAGTCGGGACACAAGCTCAGCTGCTCACATCTAGTCTATTATTTGCACAATCTACTCAGTTCTTCTTTCTTTATGGTGCTAACTATGTTGTGGTACATGAAAAATTATGAACAGACCATTTGACAAGCAGCTCTACAGTCCCAGTGAAGCACTGGGGAGGGGGTGATGTGGTACTTATCTGCTGTGTTTGAGACATTGCTTTCAACACCCAAGATCTCAAAAAGAAATAAATACTGTGGATGGATGGATGGATGGATGGATGGATGGATGGATGGATGGATGGATGCATGGATGTATGGAGAGAGGGCTGGGCAGACAGAAAAACAGAAGGATGGAACTACAAGCCAGTGGATTAAGTTGATACTCCTAGAAAGTTAGGATATAATTTTACTGAAGTATTTCATTTGAGTAAAAAAGGCTAGAAATAAAATGAAAAATTAGTGCTAAAAATTACTTATAACAGAGTAATGCTGAATGACCAGCTATTCTTCATTCAGAATATGCATTCATTTAAAAAAATATTGAATGCTTAATGTCTACAAAGACCTTTTTAAAATTTAGTGTGTGGTATTAGAGACACAAAGACTAATACAAATGACGTGGCCCAGTTAACCTGAATACATAGTAGGAAAGCAGGCAGTGTAAACATATAAAGCAAATACTCACTCAGCAAGCAGCAGAGGTTACCTGATCCTGGGTAGACACACTGGCTTCCAACAGGGAAGGATAGATGACAAGAAGATATTATTAATACAACATTCCCTGTTCTAAAACATCATTGCCCTTTTTCTCCTTCTTGAACAAAGGCATGACCAGGGCTGCAGAAGTAGGTCAGCTGTCTAAGCACCTGCCGAGGAAGTGCAAGGACACGGGTTCCATCCCTGGTACCACATGCCACGCCAACCCCACCCTGGGCATGCTGTGCTGGCTACCCAAACCAGCCATGGTGGCATGCGCCTGTAATCCCAGCACTGGGGACACTAGGACAGGAGGATCACTATGAATTTGAGCTGTAGTGAGATCCTGTACCAAATACATTAAAAACAAAACAAAACAAAAAAACAAAGGCATGACAAGTTCTAAATATGCTTGTAGTTACATGGTGAAGTAAGATTAATCCTGCCTTACATTTCCCATGTATCAGGATTAACAGAATGCTGGAGCCTGAGGTGAGGAGTGATGCGTACTTCGTAGCCTTTCTGAGCCCTAATGATGAGGAGGATTCAGCTTGAGATGCCAGAGCTGGGAGGCAGAAGCTCGGCAGCAGAGTGACGGTCAGCTCCCTCACAGTGACCCAAATGTACCATGAGCACTGCAGCAGGGACACGTGTGTGACAAGTCGCTGAGACTTGAGGATTGGTTCTATTTGGTTCCACTCATAAAAATGACTAACATCCTATCTTTTGGAAAATTAGACTTAAACAGGGAGGGGCAAAAGAAGAAGAAGAAGAAGAGAGAGAACATGTAGCAGGAGCCTGTACTCATTTCCCAACAAGGACTTGCATGTATTTGGGTACTGTGGGAGCCCACAGGGTCACCTCTGTCACCAGGAAGTCTTTGGCCATAACGGTCTCTTTCATCTAACAGCTCATGACTTATATTTGATGGTGATGACTTTGTGTGGTGGCAACATTTTTATTTGATTTTCATAACTAAAAGCTTGGACAAAAGGAGGTAAACAAAGGGTTTTTCTCTTTTAGGCCTTGGTTCTGTTTCAAAAACACATTTAATCTTTGATTCAAAGTGTATTTTCAAAACTTATCTGAATTTTGTCTTAGGTTGAAAGAGAAATACTAAAGTACAGCTAGTCACCCTATTTATTAATAGTATGTATTCATTTATTAGAACTACATGGTAGCTTATTGTTCTTCTCTAGCCAAACTTCACTGTGACATTATACATAACTTAAAATGTATTAAGAAGTTGTATTTATTAACTTTTTTTTGCATAACCAGGGATTGAACTTGGGACCCTCAGCTTGCCAGGAAGGTACTTATTCTACTGAACTATTCCCTGGATCCTTGTATTTATTAACTTTTATTTAAAAATGCATAGAAGACTGGGTATGGTGGCATGCATCTGTAATTCCAGCACTTGGGGAGGCTGTAAACAGGAGGTTCACTGTGAGTCTGATCTGCATAGTGAGACTCTGTAATGCTCTACACCCTTTCCTAAATACAAAAAAATAAAGAAAAATAAAAATGGATAGAAATGTATAAATGGAACTGAGAGTCACCAAAATGTTTTACATGTTTTCACCAAGAATTTCCATTCCTTTCCTCTCATTGTCTATTTCATAAGAAAAATACAAACAGTAAAATCAAATAAAATATATTTCTATAAGTGAATTCATTAAATGATTTTCTTCTCTAAGAATTTTTTTTAAAAAACTCACAAATTGTCTAGTTATAAGAAAAGTCACAAGAGTCCATCTTTTACTTGAAAAGCTATGACAGTAATAGTCATTGGGTCAGCACATTGCAGGGTGACCGGGCATGGTGGCACAGTCAAGAAAATGAAGACATGTAAATAAAACTGTGCAGGGCGTTAATATCTGTTCAGCTGAGACCAACAGTCAGCAAACAAGAAAAACAAGAAGTCCATTTACCCTTCTCCCTTAAATGTCTCCAGATCATACCCACGAAGAAATCAATCCAGTGCATCTATCAGAAGCTTTCCTCATCACAAGATATAACAAAGTGTGTTGCCCGCTACTTCTCTCAGTAGCCTTGAAGCAAATCTGTTTCTTTCTGGAGGCACCAAGGTTAGCTGGAAATTTTTCTGTCAAGCCTAGACATAAAGAACCTGCTGTTCATAAAATTTTTTCAAAGGTCAAAAATATGAAGGGCAATATTTTGTTCATTACTTAGAGCTGTCAGTAGCAATTATTTCCAAATCACTTATTTTTTATTTTCTATTTGACCCTAAGTGACAAATACAAGAAATTACCTCTCCGTTTCCTCACCTGGGTCTCTAAAATCCACATGTAAAGATTTTTCTCTCTAGCTCTTCGAGTGGGGAAAGCATGACAGATGACGAGCCAAGGCCCAGCAGTGTTTCTCCTCGCTGAGCTAGACATCTGGCTCCCCTCCTCGGGGCTGACCTTCCCCTGTGGCGGAGCTGGTGGCGGGGTGGCAGCTGCCCCTAGTTTTGCAAAAGGTGGGGTTGCTCCAATCCTTTTGTTATTCTTCCAGAAAGCTGGGCAGGGGCTGACAATTGCCCTGCTTTCACTTTATGTCCCCAGTGTACAAGCTCCGGAAAAAGCTACTGCACACGCGCTAACTGTGCGTCTGTTTTCGGCCAGATGTGACAAGACTCTCACTAAGCCAATTTGAGAGCAAAATGAAAGACAGATGATGTGAAGTAAGGAGATGGGTGCTTTGCAAAGTAGGAGGTGAGGAAGAGATGAAGCAAGTGGAGAGGAAGCCCAGAAAAAGAGAGAAGAATGAAGAGGCGTTATGTACGCGCCAGCACCCATGATGGGAGCCATCATTATGCACTGCAAATGCACAACAGCAGACAGTTTAGGAAACAAACAAACGCAGACACGGAGCAGCTATGTGCCATGCAGGCTGCAGAAGCACAGAGTGTCTGCCCTTCCTTAAGAAAATTTGGGGACTAGCACTCATGCTTAGAAAAGGAGCAGAGTGGGTTTTTTTTAATCTACACTACATGAATTTGTCAATAAAATAGGTAGAAGAGCAAAACACAGTATTTACAAAAACAAAATGCCTCATGTGGAGGTGGGAGGTTTGCCTTCATGCAACACATTTAAAGGTCACTTTAAACAGCAACATTGTTAGTTCTAATTGTTGAATGTGCCATCATTTCCAGAGAAATTTAAAGAAAGGTATTAGAAACAGCATGCTTTATTGGACATTTTATGTTGTTAGCATTTTCCTAGTGGTAATCTACATTCCTTTTCTATGGAATGTGAAAGTGGTGAGAAGGGTTATGTCCACAGGGATGGATTCTGAAATACATGAACACCGTTCCTCCACCACATTTCATCTGCACCTGAAAGTGGTTACCACTGCTTATCACCAAGTGTGCAACATGCCCAGTAATACCTTTTAATTGTTGTTTTGAAGTGTTATAAATCATGTAGAAAATCACTAGAAATAGTGATTGCTAAATATTTTGCAAGTTGGCTTACTGGTACTCTGATGTCCTCGTCTTGGGTGGTGGCCTGAGTGACAGGAACATACAGGCAAGCAGAGAATTAATGAAGGTTGGAGGGAGGGAGCAAAGCAGGGGGTAACTGAACCACAGTCTTTGGGTCCTCTACAATTGCAAAGAGGAACTGGGCGATGTGACATTGAGGTCGTGGGGGTCAAACTCCTCATGTGACCACAGCCTCCAGGCCAGAGAAGCTTGGATGGCTTGGTCATCTTCAAGAAGTTAGTGGGTTCATTTTGCACTTTTTCTCTCCCATCTCTGTAAACATCCTACATTTTTTACACAGATTGGTTAAATGTCATTGGCACATGCACCCCACATTGTGTCCCCGGGGGCTGGCAGGAGCGAGGGGGTACCTGCCGGTTGGGTGCAGCAGGCCTAATGTCAGTCTTGATGCTGAAGGATATAGAAGAGAAGGCTTGGGCACAGGGGGACATTCACAGGGCCCTTTGAAAGTCTGTTCCAAGAATACTGCCTCAGGTACTAAAAGGTAGAAACACAGGGTAGTTGAGGAGCTCTACTCAAAAACGCTCAGTTTTGTAGGACAGCAAATTCTTTAACCCTCTATGGTTCAATTCTCTTTCCTGTGCACTTACAAAAGCATAAATGAAAGAACTAGAAATCTTTAATTGACAAAACTGGGTATATCATTTCAAATAGCTGTGGAATGAATCATGCCTATGCTGCAAAACAAATTTCAGAGTTAGATGATGCACAACTTTGCATGTGGCTACATAAACTGACTTCCAAGATAGTTGACATGCTTTTTTATCCTGAGAAATAAATTGAGAAGTTTTAAAATAAAATCTTCATTTCTAACGTTCTACATTAAGGAAAGACATATATACACAATATTATAGATTGTAGTCCTTATTAAACAAAAGGTATTCTGTTCTTTATGGAGGCTGAATATAGTGTCTTGAATAAAAATATTTGCTGATATTTGAGGCTTTCCCATATGATGTGAAGCACCCACAGAATTTTAAATGTCATTGCTCATTTTCTGACAGTGTTAATGGCTTTATTTTTGGACTCATGCTGGGGATCACAAATTCACAATTGCTCATTTTGCATACTTCCTGCAGGGATGAATGGAAGCTTGAGATTATTGTTGTCATACTTTGGAGATGTTCCATTGTCTCACTAGGAGTGGCCCATGCTCTCCCACATACTGAAGCCAGAGATTACAGATGCTCTAAAGCCAGATCCTTCTCAGCCTGGGACCACCCCCTCTGAGTCAACTGATAAGCCCTTCCTCATAGCCCTCCTCTATCAATAAATGCCCCGTTTCTGATTGCCCCATGGCCATTCATTCCATGTGAACAACCGGTCATCCCAGATGCTTGATGTACTGTCATTTCATCTCTCTGGCTCACTCTTGTTTCTTCCTTCCTTCCTTCCTTCCTTCCTTCCTTCCTTCCTTCCTTCCTTGCTTGCTTGCTTCCTTGCTTCCTTGCTTCCTTGCTTTCTTGCTTTCTTTCCTTCTTTCACCTCTCCCTCTCTTCCCAGAGAGAAAGATTATCAGGAAATTGGGGAACACTACACGGTTCTCCCAATATACTCATACAACTATTATTTAATTCTAAAGACATTTCTTGATAAGTCTCCAAAAGACAACATTACTGTACAATTCATTTTGATACCCTATATCTTCTCTCAACTTTCAGAATTGAATTTAATTGTAAACTAGAGTTGAATATTGAAGTACCTAAAAAAAAAATCTTTGGTATGTAAACAAGAGGTATATAAACAAGTTTGAGGAACATATTTAACTCTGTGCAAATTACAAATTAGATGTAAAAATTAATTTAATCTGTTGATGGAATTTACTAATGCAATGAATATCAAATCATATTCACCCATGAAAAGCAGAACTCAGAGAGAAACCTAGCCTTTCTCTCCCTGTGTAAAACCTTCCAGGGTCAGACAGCAGCTGCTGAGCTGCCCTTCCCTCAGAGTTGCGGACTTGCTATTTTTCACCTCAGTGCTGTGCTTTCCCTACCGACAAGGGCAACACACCCTACAGTCTCTTCTGGGACCGTCTTCCCTTAGAGAGCTAACAGAGGCACCATCACTGATAAAGTGAACAAATGGTTTAGAAATGAGCTTCCCAGCTTCCTCACCTCATGCAATGCACAGAGTTTATTCTCTTTGCAACGCTAAGACAGGGTAAGTAGATGGCTAACTGCCTCTGTTTGGCTTCTGTATTTTCACTTGCTTGATGTCGCAAATTGTCGGAAAGGGGATCTCTTCTTGGCTCATGGCCCAGCCTGGTTTTCAGGATTTCTATCTACATTCTTGGAGCTTCCACAAGATCCACAGTTAATTACCTAACTTGATGTGAAGGTCTAAAAAATAATTGTAATATCCAAATTATTTTAAGATTACTTCTGCAAAAATTATATATAAAATAACTTTTGTATCTTAGGAAGATATATTGAATTCTAATGTAAATTGAAGTTCATTGCTGGGTGAAAAACTTCCTGGCCCAAGTCTTCTGAGGAATTATGTATTGTCCCTTTATATATAAGGATGCCTTAATGAGATGCACTGCTCACAGTTGACAAGTAATGTCACCTGCAGTCTAGATGGCAATGCACGGTGTCACAGTTCCAAAGTGATAACAATGAGGAGAAAATCCATAGGTAATTTGATTTCCGGAATCTCACTTTAAAAGAGGCTATGCTTTCACTTAAATATCCTTAATTCTGACATTGCTTGGTAAAAGACAGTGGCATACTAGCTACTCTCACGGTAAACGAAGGAAACACATTAGAATGAAAGTATTTTTAAAAGGAGAGCTAAGTTCATTAAATTTTTATTATTCTATCAATTTAAACATTGTAAGAGTAAGAGAATGGGGCACATAATCACTTGGAAACTTACTTGTGTTTCCTGAGTCCAACTTATACAGTGCTTATGTTTTCTCTCTCAACCTGACAAAGTACCACATGCTCCTGGGCTTAAACAACAGATACATTTTATTTACAGCTGTTTAGATTCAGAATTTAAGTACAGATTAACTGGTTATCAGATTAGTGTCTCACTGATCTGATCAGGTGTTGTAACTGAACAGAAGAGTTTCCTGAGCTTCTCCGGCACCTTGAAGTCTTTGGTTGTCGGCTGAGTGTATTATCTTTCAATTGTGCAATTCAAAAGTATAATTTTTTGCTAATGATCATGCCTGACTTCACTCAGCAATGATCATTAGCTGTGTGTTCCTTTATACAATGTGCTCCAGGTAGAGCAGAAGCTCTAATCTTTCTGTTCCTTCCCTGATGTTACCTCCCTTGTTCAGTAGCTGGAAAAAAAAGTGCACTAAAACTGTCTAAGTCTCTACTTCTTAAATGTTTTCTTTCTTTCTTTCTTTTTCTTCTGTTTTTCTTACGCTGCTCTCTCTTAATCCATCTTTTCACTCCATAGATGCATTGACCTTTTTCTTCTAGTCAATAATTTTTCCTACTTTTTGCTATTGCTTGACAATAATTTGACTATCAAGGTTTGTGTTCATTTTCACAATTAACCTGTACAGTAAGTGGCTCACACAAGTAAAAGCTGATTTGTTTTTGCATAGGAAAAATAAAATGTCCAGTGCAAGGGAGATGGCTCAGTGGAATAAGCGCTTCCCTGGCAAGCGCAAGGGCCTGAGTCCAATCCCTTGTTCCAAAAAAAAAAGAAAGAAAGAAAGAGAAAATGTCCACACAGTAGTTATCCATCATTGAAATGACGAGCCTTCAGAAGCCAAGATCCAGGCTCCCTCAGTGTCTGTGCCCTGTGAGTGCTAGACCTCTCCTTGCCCATTTGCCGGGTTGCAGAGTGGAGCTGCACTGTGGGACTCACAACACAGCTGCGCATGGAAACCCTAAGCACAGCCAAGCACGCAGTGATGTGAGCAGAAATGCAGAAATAGCCCAGAGCTGCGCGGCAAGCAGGTTGTCGAGAGGCTTTGTTGTTGCGGGCACATATTTAATTTCAAAATAAACTTGCATTACCCCATGAATAAATGCCCTAGAAGTATAAAATGCACATTGTAGGCTGGAAAAAATAAAATACTCTTTTTTGCTCCATTAATTGCCACAGTTCCAAAGTAATGATTAGTCTCGCATTTGCATTTTTTCAAGTTTCTGATGATTATATCAATGTAAAATAAAGGCGTCCTCCTTAGAAGCAGAGGAGTGAAGGTGAGTTACAATTCTCTTATTTTTAGCTACTCTTTGCTAATTCTAATTTGCAATTACCACCATTATTCATGGCAGTCATAACTACAAGACAGTGATTTCTAAGCTTTTACTTTCTACTGTGAATTTTACATTAATACTTTACATTTTGTAAACCAAAAAATGAATAGTTGCAGTGTTGAAAGCTTTATAGCTTACTTCTTGCATTTAAAAAAAATATTAGCTCACACACAAGTACATAACTGGCATGCATGCTGGTGGCTTCCACACAGTGTTCGGTGAATGTATATTGCATGTTTAAATCAGGTTAAACTGATTTATCTCTTCAAGCATCTGGATTTTTTGTTGAACTCAGAGTTGTCCCACTGAGATACGTCTGCAAGTCTCTTTTTCTTTTCAATCCATTTCATTTTGTTCTTCTCTTCCTGTCTATTTATTTGAGACAAAAATCTCACTAAGTCATTAAGTTGCCCTAGGTGGGCTTGAACTTGTGACCCTCCTGCCTCAATGTCCCTCAGTGCCAAGATTACAGGAGTGTGCCACCCAGCATGGCTTGAAATTGTCATTATTCATCTAGAAACCATTTTCTTGACTGAATCCTTGAATTGGGGTGGCCTGAGGTTTTTTTTAAACTCTTCAAATATTGTAGGTAAAAGTCTTTTATCTGAAGGACAGTTGCTAAGGATTTTCCCCAATTCATGAGTTTTCTTTTTACTCTGTTGGTGATTTTTTTGATGTGGAAAAAAACTTGTCAAAAAGATGAGATCCCCGATGTTGATTCTTTGAAGGATATCCTGTGCAGTTTTGGTTTTCGTTCACTAACTATCCCTATGTCTTCAAGATTTTGATCTACTCTCTCCTCCATTAAATTGAGTGTTTAGGTTTTAATATCAAAATCTTTCATCAGGTTTGACTTCAGCTTAGAGCATGGTGAAACACATGTGTCTAATTTAGATTGCTGGCTTATAGAAAGCTCATTTTTATAAGACCCAGAAAGAACAGCTGTCATCAAGAAGTCAGCCAACAACAAATGCTGAAGAGGTTGGTGGAAAAAATAATCTTTTCCACTGTTGTTGGGAGTGTAGACTGGTGCAACCACTGTGGAAATCAGTGAGGAGACTCCTTAGAAAAGTAGGAATAGAGGTCCTATTCAACTTAGATATTCCCCTCCTGGGTATTTTTCCAGAAGAACTGAAAACATCATGCCACAGCAATATATGTGTGCCCATGCTTGTAGCAGCACAATTTGTCACAGCTAAATCTTGGAATCAACCCAAATGTGTGTCAACCAAGGAATGGATACAAAGGATGTGGTATTTTCACACAATGGAGTATTACTCAATTATAAAAGAAGATAAACTTGAGTCTTTCATAGGTAAATGGGTGCAACTTGAGACCATAATCAAAAGTGAAATAAATCAGTCCTGATTGTGTAAATAATGTATTGTCTCACCGGTATAAGAACCTGAAAGTGTAAATAAAATCTGAAAGGTACAGTAGATGATGTGAAAGGGAAAGAATCTATTCAAAAGAAAGTCATAACTAGGAAGAGGGAAAGGACAAAAGAAATAAAGAAGGAAGGGTAAAGGATAAGTAGCTTGGACCACTGTGCTGCTGCTTTTTGCTAGCCTACTGAATTAAGCAGTTAATGCTTAAATTTTTCTTTCTCTTTTTTAACTTTCATAACTTTTACAACCAATTTTTATGCTGATTTCTGGTCATCTGAACAACTAATTTTGAGACAACAATATGCAATATAACAACCATTGTTGAGTTCAAATTATTTTGTTTTGTGATAATCTGAATCACTTATAATACTTCTTATTATTCTCCTTTAAAACTAAAAAGTCATTACTTTAAGGAATTTTTTTTAAATCTTCAAAGCAGATGGTTTCTTTCTTCTTTCAACTTAAAATTACTAATCCATATATAGCTTAGTCAGCCAATGACAAATTCTGGAGGGATTTTTCAAAGTAATTAATTAATGCTCCTAAAGTTTCATTTGGAATGTCTTTCTCTTTAAAAAAATGTTTATAAAGACAAATCAGACCTGACTACTTCATTTGCCCAACTAGGAAAATAATTATGAATTATTTGTAGAGAAGGCTTCAAAAAGCACAATATGCTTTGCAGAAATAATGGAAGTCACTTAGAAGAGCAGAAACAACAGACCACGAGGCTTCTTTTTCTATTAGAATTATTTCAGCAGTGCACTGAGCATTTTACTATGACATGCATGTTTTGAAAATCCATGCGTGCCTTTGAGTTTTGTGTCTCCATTTTCAACTGTGAGGATCATAGACACAATATTCAAGGGGGAAAAAAAGACAGGAGAGGAAAAGGCAGCAAAGGCCAGTGCTTAGAAATAGTCTTCCTTTCAAAATGACAAAGAAAACAGCAACTGAATGTAAAAGTACTGGAGAGTAAGTATACATAGTTATTATCCATATCTTTCATGCAAAAATTAGCTTTAAGGTACACATATGTAGAAATACTCTTTATAGCAATTAAAGAGCAAGTCAATTTATTTTAAAAGTAGCCATTTCAAGAGCCAGCAAAATAGCTCAGAGGACTAAGTACATGCTTAAGCAAGTGTGCGGATCACAGTCTGATCCCCAGTTCTGCCTGCTGCTCCAGCCCCATCCTCAGGGCATGCTGAGCCAGCGACTGAGTCCAGGTGTAGAATTGAGCACCTGTAATCCCAGTGCTGGACAGGCTGAATACAAGAGGATCGTTAAAAGTCCGAGCTGCACAGTGAGACCATGTACCATATACATAAAATGAAATAATAATGATAATAATAATATAAAAATAAATAAGAGTAGGCATTTTTAGCTAAGTAATAAAGTTTACCTTGATGCTCTCTTCTAACATATGAAAAGTGTATAGAAAAGCTAAATGACCTCAACTATAGTACATAGCCTGGCTCAAGCATCATTTGAGACAAATTTATAAATCTGATTTCTAAGGCACCCTTTTGCCACTATAACAACTAATTGCATGTTAAACCGCCATGTAAAATGAAAATTTCTTTGACAAGTTTAAATTTAGTAACAGAACTTAACAGATGAAAATCATTTTTATTTTAGGATGCACTATTATATAAATACCTTATTTTCCAAAATTTGTTAAAATTTAAAAACATAAAGCATTAAATTTCCTGAAAACATCAGATTTTAACTGGAAAATTCTTGAGAAAAATGCATGATTTAAACTACTAGAAATTCATCAGGATTACTGCAGCTAACTGCTAAGGGTGACCTGGAACAGCAGCTTATGCCAAATGAAGCTATTTCAGGGCTTCTTCTCCAGCATTCTTTGTGTCATCTAGCTGCCCAAGTTTTATTCCAACAGCCAACTAATTGAAAGATGTTCTTAGCCCACCATCTTAGCCCCCAGATTAATTCAGTTTGTTGTGAATCTGTGCAGAGCTGTCCTATTCATAATCCTTTATATTCAGAACTTTGATTTATGATGGGAAGGAGCACCCGAAGTAGGCGAGGCTTGTACACAGATTGAGGGCCTGAGCGCAGTAGGAATAGCTCTGTCAAGCACTGGAACTCGCACTTGCAAAATAGTCATCAAAATGCCAACTATTCGATCCAATAAACAACAAGCAGAGACAGGAAAATTATTCATATGAGAAGCAAGTCTGATGAAAGTCAATTTACAGAATAGGACAATAAAGAATCTGCAATAGACCTTTATACAGAGTTCTCAGGAGATTAGCATATTCTGTCGATCACAGAAATATGAATTCTTCAGCATTCAGAAACCACTTTGAAAACAAAACCAATCAAGCCTTTGAAGGTGATTTATTCTCGTTTTGGGCTTCAAGACTCTTGTGCACCCACCCGGCTGTTTTCATTTTCCTCCTGCGTTCTTGCATACGGTTACTTTCCTTAATGTTACCTGGAATATTCTCTCATTCTCTGGCCATCACTTGGCAGCATGCTTGTCACACTTAGGTATGCCACTCATTGTTTATTATTTATTGTGTGCAACACTCTGCATTGTACAAAGCAGAGACAGTGCCAGTTTGATAATACATAATTTAATGCAAGTGAATATCCTTTTGACATTATAATCGTTCAGTCATAACTCTGCATCTTCATGTATTTCATAACTACACATCTTTACCACACGCATCTTAATTTCTATGTACATTAGTGCAGAAATTTCATAGACAGTAATAAAATTCAGAAAACTTTTGGAAAAAAAGAACATTTGTCTAGCTGTTGACTCAGAAGAGAATTTTCTGTAAGTCCCTTTCTTGGGAGTCTCATTTTTCTCAGTGCACAAGTACACTGGGCCCTAACGAGGCTACTCTACTCAGTGCACACAAACATGTTCACTTAAATCCAATGAGCATTTGCCAATTTCTTCTGCTGCTTTAACTGTTATTTTGTTTGCTCATTTGTTTCGTTTGGTCTACATCTGTATGCACAGAAAAACAACTTCTGTTTAGTTTGTGTTTGTCATACAAAGCACCATCCCACTTTGCTTCCAAATCACCAACTTTCAACCAATTTTATGCTAGGTCCTTAAACTAATTAATGCCAAAGGCATTAATTGAAAAATGCCAGTGCTGCCAACTGGTACAAGCTGAAACTCAAATCAGGGTTTTGCCAAATTATCCTAGATTATGGCCACCAATTTCTGAAACCATGTAGTATTAATTCTCCTAGCTCTGTCTCTAACTCTTATTGATTCCAATCAAATTCTGGGATGCTAATACAGAGCAACACTTAATCCTGTCTGGTGAAAAAGAGCAGTCCTTAAATCTTACCTTTGTTCTGCTGTCTTGTAGCAATTAGGATTCATATTTGCAAGCAATAAAGGCTGAGTGGGTGATTAAGCAGCAAAAGAACTTAAAAGGATATGAGAGTAGCTCACAGATTTGTTGAGAGGCTTGAACAACTAAGCTCAAAGCCACATTTCCAGAAAAATTCCAAAGCAGTGCTTAAGGTTTATCTTTGAGAAAAGCAGTCCTGCTGCTGTAGAGTAGGATCAGATACGGGAGTTATTCATTGCTTCCACTGATGTAGACACTACGAGAGTTTGCATCTTCTGTTAATTATTGTGAGCACTGAAAGACAGGAGAGGAAGTGTGAAGTTGGGGTCCTTGGCTGTCCCGTTGGTCTGGTGTGGAGGGGCCTAATTAACAAAGTTTAGCTCAGTGACTTGGCCTTGACTGCAGTAAAACCAAAACAATGAGTTCACAGCCTTGTTTAGCCTTTACATACACAACTGATTCTTGCCACATCATGGAGGTGCATCAGCTTAGAAACGCCCAAGTATTTAATACAGTTCAAAAGAAATAACAAGTAGTATGTAAAAATAAAGGTGAGCTGTCTCACCTCTGGGACTCCTGTGTGAGCCAGTGTTTCCCACAGCGGGCACGTGTGATGGTTTTCTTCACCTAACCATGAGCAGAGTTCCTTGTGTGCGTCACGAGAAGGTGATGTGAACTACAGAATCCTTGCTGCTGAGGGGAAGCAATTTCCTGTGTCCACATGAGCTTGCCATCCTTATGTCAAACAGGAAGAGGTGCATGATGAACATCTGCAACCCAAACCAAAGAGCAGACCCAGGAGGACATTTCACCTGGGCACAGCCACTCTCCACTCTCAGTCCATCCTGTTATCAAAGCCCAGTTCACTTGTTAAAATCACCTTGTGTGTCTTCATATTAGGCTACAAAGAACAGCAGTTCTGAAAACGTGGAGGAAATTAAAAAGTTTCTGAATGCAATTTCCTCTTCCTTGAAATTCCTGCCTTATCTTAGCATTCCATCAAGGTAAATTCTTCTTTCAGAATGAGTCATATTCAATAGCTGCTTAGCATCTCATTAGGCCAGGTTAGAGGGAGAAGTAGCAAGCGCAGTTATGCACTGCGACTAGAAATGCCATGAGGGCATTAACCTGAACTAGTCTCTCCTATAGGTGGGAAAGGGCTTGCTGGAGAAAGAAAAAGAATTAAACAGTAATACTAAGGAAAACACAAACACTGTGGAAGGCTCCAGTGACAGTATAGGAAAACAGTTTGAGTCCCTAATAATGAACAGAGAGATAGGTGAGTTCACTCTGATCCTGCTTTGAAAACAGATGCATCAGCCTCATAGTGCTGGGCAGGAGATGGCATGCGACCCCTAGCTGCCAAAAGATCTTGGGCAGAGGAATGAAGAGGACAGTCAGAGGAAACTGCTTTACAGTATTGCACCTACCGTGCTGGACATGGCACCTGCAGCTCTCTCCTCATATTAGATTGCACCAGGAAGATTGCACCCATTCCAGGCCCACACATTGGTCCTACGCTTTAGCAGCATAAGGAAGACCATGAGCCAAATCTGACCCGGCAGTCCATTCAGTTAGTAAATTTATTGAAGACTTCCCTACTCAAATTTTATTTGTTCTCTCTGCTTGCTTTGACAATACAATAACAAAGTTAGGTGGCAGTGACAACCACTGTCTGCCTGCAAAGGTAAGATGTTTGCTGCCTGATTGTTACTGGATAATTTAACAGCATTTGATCCACGTAACCCATGCTACCCACATTCACTTGCAAATAACTTGTTTAGGCATGGTGCACAATGAAATGCCCACCAATAAGGCAGTGGAAAAATGCTCCTATAATTATTACTACTCTTCATTTTTAAAATCAAACAAGGGTTCATGTGGAAGAAATCTGCTTTCTTGTGCCTTTGTATACTATTGTGTCTAACACAGGGCTGCTAGAGTATCTTAACAGTATGGTTGTAGCTAAACTGTCGCTGTAGACTGTTATCATAAGGATAAAGCACAAAAGCATGAAAATCTGAGCCAAAACAAGGAACTGCATCTCTATAGACAACATATCACGTGAAATAACATGTTTCTTTATAATTACAAGATTGTGACCTGCAATAGCCTCTTGGAGTCCAGAGCCTCCTAGCCCTTGGAAATGCACAATCAAACTCAGGAGCCAATGGGGGCATGGCTTTACCATCTTGTGGCACTAAAAGATACTCACCTTTGCTATATGGGGCAATAAAGTGAACAAAACAAGCTAGCACGTTGCCTCAAGTTAACCAACTTAGGAGGAATAAAATTATTTGTAGGGGAAAGTGCGTTCTTCAGAGAAGATACCAGACCACTCCGGAGGTATGTGTTTGAATTTGAATCCCGGTAAAGAGCTCTCTATTGCTAGGTGTGGCCTAGAGCAGATACTAATCAAAAAAGTCCAACCTCCATACATCCATCTTCTTGAAGAAAGTAAGCAGCTAGATTGTGTGTGTGTGTGTGTGTGTGTGTGTGTGAGAGAGAGAGAGAGAGAGAGAGAGAGGGTACTATATTGACTTGAGAATGTGAGAATTACAAGTCTGACTTTCATAAGGGCCATAACTTTGGGGTCTGTACAAGAGTACAAATAGGAGTCCCATGCCATAAATTTAAATATCTAAAGCCATAAATCAAGTTGAGAGTATATTAGTGTATTTTATCCTCCTTTGCAAAGCCACGCTTGGGCAAGGACTGAGGAATTGGAACTCAGGTTAAATCCTTGTGCGCATCAAGGCTGCTCCACAGGATGCGGATGTCCCCTTTTTCTCCCTCTTGCCCTCTGCTTCTCCGCTGACCTTCGTCCTCTCTGTCCTTTGTCTTCTCTGCTCTGCAGTCTGTGGCTCTAGGAGGACAGCGAAGGTCCCCTCTGTGGGCGCCAAGACGTGTGCGACTGAAGACGCAGGCAGCCTTCCGAAGCTCAGAGCCCAGTGACTGCGTTTGACTTAGGCCCTAAGAATACAGAAGACAACAGCATGTCTGTGACAACAGGGCAGAAGTGGAAGGCGTGGAGATAAAGAGAGATCACAGCATTTCACTACCTGTCCTAACTAACTGCTTACCGCGACAGGGAGCGCGCGGTGCCCCGCGGGCGCAAGGAGGAAAAGGAGCGCGCACGAGGAGGAGGAGGAGGCGCGCACAAGGAGGAGGAGGAGCGCGCACGAGGAGAAGGAGGAGCGCGCACGAGAA
>NW_004524705.1:5062937-5068030 GCF_000260255.1 Octodon degus | reverse complement strand
CGAGGAGAAGGAGGAGCGCGCACGAGGAGAAGGAGGAGCGCGCACTAGGAGGAGGAGCGCGCACGAGGAGAAGGAGGAGCGCGCACGAGGAGAAGGAGGAGCGCGCACGAGGAGGAGGAGGAGCGCGCACGAGGAGAAGGAGGAGCGCGCACGAGGAGAAGGAGGAGCGCGCACGAGGAGAAGGAGGAGCGCGCACTAGGAGGAGGAGCGCGCACGAGGAGGAGGAGGAGCGCGCACGAGGAGGAGGAGCGCGCACGAGGAGGAGGAGGAGCGTGCACGAGGAGGAGGAGGAGTGCGCACGAGGAGCACGGAGTGGGAGGCACCGCGGCTGGAGGGCGAGCGCTGAAACGAGCGGTTTCCAAAATGACAGTTATTTCAGTATACGAAACATGTGCCCAGAATAGACAATCAGCTTTTCAGAGAAAATTTATTTTCCCTGTAGGGTAGCGTCCACCTTTCTACCTAATGGAGACCACTTCTCACAGCCCTCCTCTGGGTGGTCCTTGGATGAACACCACTCGGGGCTTTCTGGACCAGGTACCATCCCTCCGTAAGTTAATAGCCGAATGTTTCACCTTCCCCAAAATGAAACTATCACTTTTCAATTCCTACCTATTGTCTAGCATGATTTTTTGCTTCATAGCTACGCATAATGCTCAGAATTGAACGTTCTGGATGCGTAGCCACAGCCAATAGTTAAAACATCCTATACCCTAACGGGCACAAAGAAGAAATTGTTGTATGTGAAAATCGTGAATAAAAAGCAGCATTAGGCCAGCCTGCTAGCTCAGGGGACTAAAGCGCCTGCGTAGGCGGAGCACAGCGGCCCGGGTTCGATCCCCGACGTGCCAAGCTGGCCCTGCTCCCGGGGCGCGCTGAGATGGCATTGAGATTGGGCGTGGTGGCATGCGCCTATAATCCCAGCACTTGGGAGCCCGAAAACAGGAGGATCGCCGAGTCCGATCTGTGCAGTGAAACCCTGTACACCCTGTACACACTGTCCTAAATACAGGGGAAAAAAACAAAGAAAAAAAAGCAGCAGCATTATATGAAGGCTACTAATTTCCAAAGTAAAAAAAGTAATACCTTCATTGCAATCTTGATGTTAAAATAATACAAATAAAAATGATACAATGTATATTTAAATATATGTGATAATGATACACATGGTACTGGTTCACAAATCATTCTCAATCAGTTCAATAATGTAAGTAACAAAATTTCATTTTAAGTTTAAGTAAATATGAAAAGAATTCATTTGAAATTTCTAGATTTGAAAGTTTCATAGTTTACCCATTTTATTATTTCTCTATGACAAATTAGTTATACTATAACCCTCTATTTTTGTATTTTCAAAGCAAAACTTTCAATAACTCAAAAGCAATTTTACAATTTAAAAAGACCTGCAAAGAGTGATATGTTACTGAAAACTGAATACCTAGCATAAAAGGTCTAGTAAAAGAAACCAAATATAAATACCAAATATAATGTGGAATTGCGCTTGCAAATAGCATATGATTGGAGTAGTGTTTTTGAGCAGATGATTGCTTCCTTCTTGAGGCCACTTAGGAAAAATAATCAACATTTGATTTTCTGTTAAAATATGTTATATAAATATAGTTTACTTCCTAGCAGGAAAAGAAAAAAAAAATCTCTTATTGCCAGATTGCAGACTCAGATTTTCTGATATATACTATCTCTTACCTCTTACCTCAAAGTCAGCTCATAAGCATTTGTTTTATGAGATCCTAGTGGGTTCATCAGCATCCTGCTACAATCATGAATGATAATTAAGTTGATATGCTAAATTATGGAAAAAGGGCTGGCCAAATAGCTCAGCAGATTGAAGTATCTGCAAGCAGGTGCAGGGGCCAGGGGCTTGATCCCTGGGCCTGTGGTGCCTGCTCTGCCCCTGGGGCGCCCTGAGATGGCAATTGAGACTGGGAGTAGTGGCGCATGCCTGTGTTTCCAGCACTTGGGAGGCTCTGAACAGGAGAATCACTAGGAGTCCGATCTAGTAGTGAGACCCTGAACATCCTGTAGACCCTTCCCTAAAAATAAAAAAAGAAAAGAAAAGAAAACAAGATGAAATAAAATAGGGAAAATAAATATGGCAGTACATTCGCTTTTACCAATTTCTGAAGTATGATTCCCTGTTGTTACCTTTTGATGAAAAGACCTAAAAGGAGCACTGTTTGAATTCTTAGAAATGTTTTTTAAAGTAGGTCCATTTTGCAATTTTTAGAACAATAAAATGACCACAAATCAAAGGGGAGATGTTACTGTCAAGCAGAGAGGATATGTGGAAGCTGATCGCCCTTGGGTAAACTCTACTTGTTGCCAGAAAAAAAGGAAAAATAGTGCAATCGAACAACTGGTAAATTATCCAAGACCAAGTATGTGTAAGTCTTACATTTTAAAGTATGTAGGAAGCCTACAGAATGTGAAATTCTCTATCATCTTGCCCATCCCCTGCCCTCACACTTCCTGTTTATCAGAAAATTACAAGACAATCTTAAGAAATGAATATTGGGAAGATCGTGGGGTCAGAGAAGCTGACTTCTTAAATGCATTTAAAACCTCTTCGTAAGGAAGGGAGGGGAAATATTTTTTCAAAGTAAATAGATATTTAATCATCTGTCCCTCTTTACTTATTTCATATCTTCATCCAGGTTCCCTAAGACTTAAAGCACTCTTGATTCAATAATAATTTTTGAAGAAATTTATCTCAGGACAATACAATGCCAAGAAAGATACACCTTTTGCAATGGAATCACCGCCCAGAACTGCCAGCTGCGAGCCACCTAACGAGGGCAAACTTTATCTGAAGCCTCCGGTACCGTGTGTGCTCCGATACACACCTTCCTGATATTCCCTCTTATCATCTTCATTCGGAAAATTTAGAATACCTGGAAGGATTAAATTGGCCATGTTCACAGACCTATTATGTAGTAGTTTCTTGAATTACATGTAAGTTAAAATTTTCTTGTTTTGATTATCTCTGACAGCACAGAGTTGATGATGGTAGAATTTCCTTAAATGAAGTTGATAGAAGTTATATTATTATGTGACATAATAAATTATAGCTCATGTGCTTATTAATTTAATATAATGCATGTAAGACTTACTTTAGAATAATTTCTGAGCTGTAATATTCACTTTGAAATGATCACACTAATGAAAACTCAGATATGAAATTTATATTCATTTTAAGCATTTTGATTTTTTATTCATGATGCTTTTGGTGTATTTCAAGTTTAAAATTTTTGTATGTTAAAAATTTAATCATTACATTGGTTAGTGGAAGTTGGCTGACTTTTACATAGGAAAAATCAAAGCAGTCAAGTAATTTGTACCTCTGCTCATAAATTTATGATTTCCTGGGTATTTAGCATCTATTCATTTCCCTATAAAGCTGAAGTCTTTCTAATATCGTTGAAGGTTATCAACCCTAAAGCCAATCTTAGTGGTTTTAGGATCCATATTGAGAATAGACAGAGAAATGGGAGCATTGAGCATTGCAAAAGTGGGAAGTATTATATTTTATTCTCAAATGAGAGTAGCCAGATTGTTTTGAGTATCCAAAAATGGGCATCTGAGATGAATATGCACTTCTCAGAGGAAGCAATACAAAGGGCAAGTAAATATAGATAGATAGATAGATAGATAGATAGATAGATAGATAGATTTTTTTTTTTTTTTTTTTTTTTTTTTTTTTTGCGAAACCGGGAAATGAACTCAGATCCTTGCGTTTGCCAGTCAAGCGCTTATCCTACTGAGCCATCTCCCCAGCCCCAATTTTTAAAAAGTCAACATCATTGGTCATTCAAGAAATGCAAATTAAAACAACACTGAGATTCCATCTCACCCTAGAAGGAATGGATAGCATCAAGAAGTCAGCCAATCACAAAGGCTGGAGAGAAAAAGGATGCCTTCTCCACTGTTGGTGGTAGTGAGGCCTAGCTAGTCCAACCACTAGGGAAATCAGTGTGAAGATTCCTTAAAAAGCTAGGGTTGGAGGTCACATCAATGCCAGCTGTCCTCCTCCTTAGTATTGGTCCAGAAGAACTGAAAACCTCATACCACAGTGATACACGTGCAGTCCTGTTTATAGCAGCACAATTTGTCATAGCTAAATACTGGAAACAACCCAGGGACCAGTCAACTGAAAGATGGATAAAGAACATGTGGTATTTTTACACAATGGAGTATTATTCAGTTATAAACAGGATAAATTTAAGTCTTCTGTCAGTAAGTGGATACAACTGGAGAATATACTCTTAAGTAAAATAAATCAGACCCACATGAGCAAACTTAGTGTGAGAACATGAAAGAGAAAAATGTAATCTGAAGGATACAGTGGATACTTGGGAAAGGGAATGAATTTATTCAAAAGAGTTACTAAGCTGAGGAGAAAAACAGGAGAGGTAGTTGGGGAAAGAGTATTATCTAAGTATGTAAGTAGGATGGTTTGGACGACTGTTCTGTGCATTTCTGTTGGTCCATGGAAAGGAGCAGTTATGCTTTAATTTGGTTTGTCTCCTTTTTTCCGTTGTTTTTACTTTTTTCTTCTTAATTACTTATATGGTTTTTTTTCTTCCAATTTTACATGTATATCTCTGGAACTTTTAATATCTGGTTGGGAGACAGCACTATGGGTTACAACAAATACTCTGAAATTCATATTATTTTGTTAAGTGAAATTCTGAATCACTTGTATTTTTTTCCGATTTAATTCTGATTTTTACTCTCCTTAAAAAATAAAAGAAAATTAAAACAGGCATGGAATAAGTACACAAGGAAGGGTAGGATATTCTGATAACAGTTAATTTGTATTAGCATGCATTATATAATCAGAGAATGTACAAAACTACACTGATTTGTCCATGAAAATATGACCTGAACCTCAACCTAAAGAATAGATTCATCCCCAGGCTATTCAGGAAAACCCTGAAAAAAGTTTAATTTCTCCATGAAAGCTGTGCTCTCGGGATTTACTCTCTTACATGTGTTATGAAGAAAGGCTCATGTAGGGTACTTGCCTTCTCCTTGTAGCTTATCTTACCTCTTACCTCAAAGTCAGCTCATAAGCA
>NW_004524705.1:5060283-5062681 GCF_000260255.1 Octodon degus | reverse complement strand
CCAAGAAACAACTGCACACACATACAAAGAGCTAATTAGATCCCAAAAGATAAAAACTATCAAGTGTTGTGATCTGTACATCCAAGTAGTCTGTAGTAATGAGAGAAACTCTCAGAGGGAACCAAGACATACTTTCTATCCCTGATCCTAATGCTTTAAAATTAATTGGCATTACCACGCAGTCATAGTTCGTTCAGTTCAGCTTAATGAATAATAACATTTTGCCTGTAAAAGTAAATGCACTATCAGCTGGAGTAGTTATTTTATGTTGTCTGGATTACAACTATTACATAAATCAGTTAGGCAACAGCTACTTTCTCATTTGATAATTTTTGTCCATAATTACCTTCACTGTAATCATGGATCTTTGCACAGTGAGACATTCATCATACTATCAATTTGTTTTACAAAATGAACTAAGGTGAATATTCTGGGGAAAGGCAAACAATATTGTTATCTCTGCATCCAAATTCAGTACTAACTAGGCTTTGCTGCTGTTATGCATTATTTGGCATGAAAATTATGCCATAAAAGAGAAAGATACCTGGGAGAGAAGTTTTCACACAGAGTAAAGTGTGTTTTGAATACATTAATAAAACACCTATTATCAAATTAATAAATGATTACATTTCTCAAGGCAACTTCCTATTCTCATTAATTCTATAAACATATAACTTCGTTAGCTCTTCTATTTGAAGCACACAGAGATCTGAAGGGATCTTTCTGGAGTTAAAGAATTCTAAAGATGTTTTTAATTAACTAGATATTTTTAATTCCAGTAATTTCACTGAAAATTTCAGATGTTTGGCAAAGACATAAATAAAATGTATAGAAACTTCATGCTTTAAAATATTATAAGCTGGGCACAGTGAAACACTTCTGTAATCCCTTCTCTCAGGAAGTTGCTGTAGTTTGAGGACAGTTTGAGGCCATTTGCAAGTTTGAGGACACTTGGGCTATATAATGAGTTTAAGGCCAGCTTCAGCTACACAGGAAGATGCTATTTCAATAAATAAATATTATAAAATCATATGTTACTTCATTTAACAGTTAGGTAAGGAAAGGACTAGTGTAAGTATAAGGTAACTAGTGTGTCATAATGTTTTAAAATAGTACCTACACTAATGAAGATATATAACATCTATCTAAAGGAATGATGGGTAATCATAACATATCCAAAGTAAGCTGTATATTTATTTAATTCTAAGGCATTTCTGACAGTATTCTTGTCTTTTTTTACTTAAAATTATTTTAAAGAGAGTATAATTGTAATTAATAAGACTTTACCCATTTAGAAGACCGAGATGAGAGGGTTCAAGCATGGATTTTGTATTGTACTTTGTTGTTCTCTATATAGTTGCTTAGATCACAGATATCAGCATGAAGAGTTAGCCAAGGTGAAAATCCTAAACATTAGGTGCTATTTTCAAAAACCTGATGGAAATTAGTACAAACATCTAAGCCATCTTATATATATATAAATATACTTGCATGTTGTTTCCCTTCCTTTTTCCCTATCTTTTTTCCTTTCTCTCATTCTTGTTGATTAGTCCTGTTGTCTCTCTAGTGTAAATACCTGAAAGAATAAATAAAACATGAAAGGTATCATAGATACAGTAAAAGAGAAAGAAATTGAATTTGGGGTTTGATCCTGGGGCCTGCCATGCTGGCCCCACCCCCAGGGTGTGCTGAGAAGGCAACCAAGACTGGGCGTGGTGGCGCTGACCTGTAATCCCAGCACTTGGGAGGCTATAAATAGGCGGATCACTATGAGTCTGATCTATGCAGTGAGACCTTGAACATCTTGTAGACCCTTCCCTAAAATACAAAAAAAGAAAGAAAAAAAGAAAGAAAGAAAGAAAGAAAGAAAGAAAGAAAGAAAGAAAGAAAGAATTTAAGGATTTATTTTACTTAAAAAATTTATTTTAAAGAGACTATAATAATAATTGAAAAGACATTAGAAACAGTACACAGTTAGAAGACCAGGATAAGAGATATTCAACCATGGTTTTTGCATTACACCTTGCTGTTCTCAATGTAGAGGCTATACTCCTAAGCAAAATAGATCAGACCCACATGCGTAAATGTTGTATTGTATCTCTAGTGTAAGAAACCTACAGAGTAATAAAACCTCAAAGGTATAGATATAGTAAACTGGAAGGAATCTGACCATAAGGATTAAACACTGAAGATGAGGGAAAGGAGAAAAGTTGGGAAAAAAGGAAGGAGGAAATTCATGCAAGGATTATATACACAATGGCTAAGGTAATCGTACTAGCGATTTCCATCAGTTTTCTTTAAAAATAGCAGTTAATGCTAGAATTTTCACTTTGACTAACTTTGTATGCTGATATCTGTGATCTATGCTTTTGCTTTTATTTTTATTTATTTTATTTAT
>NW_004524705.1:5041524-5059873 GCF_000260255.1 Octodon degus | reverse complement strand
TGTGTTTTTTTAGAGTTTTTAGTTACTTACTATGCAGTAGAAATTCAATGAAGTTTGCATTAGTTAAGGTTATTTTAGATATAATGCATATGCTAATTTCACATTAGGCAAGAAAGGCAAAGGGAAAATGGGTGTTACAAAACACAATAAGAAGTTTCACATTTTTTATATACTGTGGTACGCAAATTTAATATACAAAAGGTATCAACCGAGAGAAGCTGATGTACCACAAAATCTTCTGGATTCTTCCCCAAAACATCTTTTCCCAACTGAAACACCTTGAGATATTTTCCTGATGTTTCTTTTAGAAAGTTCATTGTTTTGGGTCATATGTTTACATATTTAATCCACTTTGTGCTGGTTTTGTAACTGTGAGAGCTAAGATTCCAGTTTCATTCTATGCAATCTCACACTTCTTAGACTAGGTGTTATGGTTTGTGTCTGTTTGTCCCCCCAAAGCCTCTTGCAGTCGTGGGATGGACTTCTAGAGTTTGTGGTTAACTCAGGATCCACTGGGATTAACTCAGGATCTACTGGGATTATGTGTGTGAGTGCTGCTGGGATTATGGGTGTGAGCGTTACACCCAGCCTAGGGCAGATAGGCTGAATACAATTTAAGGGAGAGACTTGCTCTCAGTAGCCATTGTTCCCACTGCTTCAGCCCCTTTGCTCCCTGCTCTTTCCTGCCACCATGAGAGGCTGCTTTCTGCCACCTGCCACTCTGCCTTGGAGTCTAGCTGAGTATAGATTGAAACCTCCACAAGCTGTGAGCTAAATAAACTTTTCCTTCCTTCATTTTGGGTGTTGGGTATTTTGTCCCAGCAATGACAGAAGAGTAACTGAGACACTAGGTAATACTTTTATATGCATATCATAAAAACCTTCTAAATTGCATTAATAATTACATCACTGCCTATATAGTGGTAATGATTTCTTGTATAATGGGTATCAAATGCTTTATTCTGACATGTGCTTCTGGGATTGATCTAATTTCCAGGCCACGCCTTCTCTTCCTTCCCATCCTGCACTACTGCTGCACTGATTATTGATGTGCTTCATCTTACCTTCAGTCTAAGGCCCACTTTGCTGCATATGACACATTTTCCCTGTTATTCCATCGACTCCCCCAGGAGCCAATCTGTGATGCACTTCCAGTGGTGTTTTCTGTCCTTGCTTCATTTTCAAATCTTCTCTCTTATAACTCAATGCATTCCATTCATGTATTTGCACATTTTTACAAAGATGTGAAACTTGTTTGTTTGGTCAATATTATATTTTCTCTAAATACAAGCCCTCACTAGTTGGACTGTTAATCGCACACATAGAACCTACTATTACTTTATTCTAAGGAAGAACTTGAACTTCTGGTTATTCAAACTTTAAAAATGTATTACCACATTTGTCATGGGACAAAACCCGATTTTGTTTGTAAATGCATCTGGCTCTTGGAGTAGACAACGAAATGGTTATTTTGAACTTATTTTCTGACCAGATACAAGCTAGCCTAGTTGGATAATCAGACCAGGCTCTGTTGTACAATAAGTAATTATCAGGCAACTGCAGACAGTTAAATGAGAGAAGATTCGCCAAATAGAAGGAAAAATTGTGATATATATATATATATATATATATATATATATATATATGAAATAGAGCGGTCCTCCCTTATTGAGGACATTATGTTCTAAACACCCCTGCAATGAGTGAAAATTGGCAAGTAGCAGCATATTTATTTTAGTATTTATATATATTTTAAGGCTTTATAAGCCCTTCCCACACTCGTATAAACCTTTCTCACACATTTAAAAACACTTCTAATGTTGTTAACTATTTTCTAAACTCATAAATCTGCATAATTTTAACAACATATGCTGTTATGTTGTTACAGAGTTACGGTGCTGCAAAATTCTGCAATATAGCACAAAATCTATGATAAATAATTTACATTACTTTTTTTTGAAAACCTGCGGAACAGTGAGTCTGTGAAAATCGATGCATGTCATAGCGAGGTACTACTGGATCTTCTCTCTATTCAATTCAAAAGGCTTTAACAAAAAGTATAGAAGATCTCAGAGTTTGGGAGACAAATGTTTATCACAGATTATCTAACAGGAAGAGATACTCAGTTATATCTAGGGAAGACTATTGCTCTAAAATTCAAGTATGAGTTGTTTTACATTAGGTTTGACCAGGGTTATCTCCTCTGCTTTCTGGAATAATTGATTTTGCGACTCATAATTCTAATAAATACAGTTCATTGTAAAAATCCCAAATAAGTTAACTAAACGGGAAAAATATTGGAATAAAATGATGAACAATAAACTAAGGTTTACTTGGCAGAGGAGGATTTATCAACCACTTTTCGTCACTGCTTTTTGGTGTGAGGGTATAAAAATCTATGTCAGTTTTTTTTTTTTTCTTTTAAATGTATTTGGTTATTGCAGGATCTCACTATGCTACTCCGACTTGGGGTAATCCTCCTGCTTTCAGCTTCCCAGTGCTGAAATTATAGGCTTATGCCACTACTCCCAGAATCTGGCAGGCTCAGCCCACCTTGGGTTTGGAGCAGCACAGCATGTGGTTCTGGGGATTAAATCATGGTCCCTGTGCTTGCCTATATTATCCAGCTAAAACCAATTTATTTCTTAGGACACTAAATGAGTGTGAGCAGAATCATGCAATTAGGAAGAAAAATGAATTTGGATTTCAATGCTCCCAAATTACAACAGATGAACAATTAGAACTGTTACCACAATGGTAGCTAACTCCATATTCTTTCAGAGGTTAAAATTCAGCATTCTGGTAGTGAGAGTTTTCTGAAAGAAGATTATTAGACTTATTTCAATGTGTGACAGATTCTGTCTTCCTTACTAAAGATTATAAAATCAAAGTGGTAAGCTACAGTAAAATCCAGAATAAATAAGAAGTCAATGTTGTGTCAACACATGAGATCAAGGGTGTGGGAAATGGTGATTTCGTAGCATATATCCAGGTATAAATTGCTTCTCCACTTTTTGGCTAAAATCAAATGTACACACATAGACACAAATATTTAAACAGCTTCTAAAGAGATTGATGTAACTATCAAAAATAAATATTATTCATACATTTATATTCTTCTTTTAAATTGTTTTTTCCTTTTTAAGTTTAGAAGAAGATGAACATTGAGAAAAAACACAGCTTTTCATATTTTGTTGACTAAATCTCAGACCATCTTTTCTTCCTACAACTGTAATTTTCCTTGTCCTTGTAAAACACCTACAACATCTGATTAGTATCTAATATATTCTGAGTAGAGATAAAGGTTTCACTAGTTGACCTTTTCAATATTCTATACTGTAATTGGTGTCCATGCTATATCTTCTGGAGGAGTTAGTGGAAAAGAAAGTAGGTAGAAAATGTAGTAAGTAGCCAATCAAGTCACAGAACATTGAAAAGGTCAAAGCTATATAGTAGAATTCTATAAGTGACAGCACCTATGAGACATTAAAATTCCACCAGCTCATTCTTCTGACAAATACCATCATGAAACTGAAAATGGCACTCTATATATATATATTGGTCTGACAGTCACTGCTCTGAGAATTGACACTACAATTAGCACATTTATAATTATGACATTAAACCACTTTATTTTGATATCCCACAGATTTTGTACTGTAGTTTAATTATGCATAATAAGGGCATACAGTTGTCTAACAGTAGCTATTCAACCTAACACAAAGTGGTATTTTTAATTAAGTAGACTATATAGAAATACTTTGTTAGCAGGAATATTTTTTTAATTTAGTAAGTAGTAGGCTTACATAAAGAATTTTTAGAAACCATTTTTCTAGTATTATTTAGAGAGAAGTCTCAAACTTTCACAGAAGCTGTCTTCAGTGACTTAAACAGGAAAGGAACATTCACACACACACACACACACACACACACACACACACACACACACACGACTTAGAGGCCCATAAACTAAAGCTGTGTGATTTCATGCTGGATGAAATCTGGATCCTGGTTCTTCTCTGACCATCAAGGAAGGCAGGTGCAGTCAGAGCTCTGGCCTGCAAGCTGCTCTCGCACCATCGTGATCCATCATGAATCTCCTGACCACAAACTCTGAGAAAGATCAGTGGGAAGGGCTGGAAGAAGGAGAAGGAAAGCCTTTTGGCAGAGCTTCAGTAAAGGAGATTGTGCCAAATGTTAGCCTGATAGAGAAAGCACAAAGAGCAGAAAGAATTTGTGGAAAATGTGAGACTTCTGCGGCCACAATTTCAGTCACATTTGCAAAAGATGGTTTATCCAGAATGAACTTACTGTGCATTACAAGTTATTTTTCATCTGCTGTTCTCTTTCTTGGTCAAGTTTTTGAAATAGGGTCTATGAAAATAGAAAAATACAAAGGGAAATTTCCTAGTAATGACTTTTTACTATATATGTGAAGAATTCCAGAAGTAGCATCCTACTATAAGAAAATAGTACAGATTGTTTCCATATTTTTAGTCTCCCCCAAATAATATTGATAGTAATAGCAATAATAATATTTTGATGATTATAAATAATATGTAAATGATAGTACTTAATTTACTTGTATGAAAATCTTTCAATTGAATTTATTATGAAAATAAATATATAATTTTTTCAAAAATTTAGACAGATTTAGAACATCATTTTCAATATTCAAACCAGTGTTATGTTACATTAGAGTTTATAGCACTAAATATCCTTTAATTTATAAAAGTTGAGAATAGAAAAAAAATAGTTGACAGAGGAAAGGGCAAGCAGATACTGGAAAGGAAGGAGAAAATTTTAGTAGTATGCACTGAGGTACAGATACCAGGTGTGGTGGTGCACACCTGTAACCCCAGCACTTGGGAGGGTGAAAACAGGAGGATCACTACAAGTCCGATCTGTGTAGTGAGACCCTGTAGACCCTCTACTAAATAGATTAAAAAAAAATAGAACACAAAAAGCCAAAACAAAAATCAAAACAAACAAAAATTAAAGAGACTAGAGCTATAAAGAGTTACTGGAACTCAGAGACATAGAAGGACTAAGTCCAGGGTGAGTCATCAAATCAAACCTTAAACATCATAACAAATCTTACACGCTCAAGAGTAAAGAACCAACCCATCCTGTGACACCTAGCTTATCTTTTAGGTTATTAAAAGAGCTCAAGGAAAAAAAATGTGGAGAGGGTGTTATTAAAGTCAAATAAATTCAATTAAAATTGCATTCAGATGAAGATGACAGAGACAGAGACAGGGAGAGAGACAGACGGACAAAAAGAGACAGTAGGCATGTGGAGGGCAGAGCAACCAAAGAAACAAAGCAAACGTGACAGTTCTTCAAGGGAGCAAATTGTTTCCTTCTGTCATACACAAATAACTGCAGCTAAATAGAGAACATTTTTCGTACTTTGAGAAATCTTAAATCTTGGTGTCAAAAGATACATGACATACTTTATATTAGTCATCAAGATCAGATTTTTCTTACATCTTTTATTTTCACTTTTTTAATTCACACTGTACAGCTTGATGTCTTTCAGCATTTTGTAGTGAGTAAATCCAGGTAATTAGCATATACGATACAATACTCAGTTACCCTTTTGTGCTGAGGATGATCCAAATCTACTTTTGTAGCGTCTTCCAAAAAAACCAATAGATTAACAATAGTTTTCAGGCTACAGACTCTGTCTCTTGGCATTTTCATCCTAAGTAAGATTTTCATTCTAAGTATCTGTGCTCCAGGGTTCTATCACTTTCCTTTATTTCTATGAGACCACAATTCTTCTTGTCATTGCAAATGCAAAAATGTGTAGCATTTGTCTGCCTATATCTGCCATTTTACTCACCACAATTTCCTTCAGATTTGTTACCATTGGCCCTTTACTTTTCTCTCTGTTCAAGAAGAATTACACAGCAGAGAGTATCGAGTAAAATATTTATTGTAGAGTGAACTAAGAAAGCAGCACTGATTGTAGGTGAAAGCAAGGAGTGTCCTGGCAGATGAGCCAGGGAGGAGACCCGGATGGGCTGCCGAATGACTTCCTGCCTCGGGGGTTTATATACAGAAAGGATCTCCAGGCTGACATTGACCTATGGGCTAGAAGCAAGGAAGTCTGACTTGAAGTGGACCCCAAAACACTAGGTTTGTATATGGCACAGTTTTAGAAGCTGATTAATTGGACTTAATTAATAAATCCTTAATTAATCTTTAAACAGATTTTTTTTTTTCTCAGAGGTTATAAATGTCTCCTTCCTGGGCAAGAAAATCCCACAACCTAAGAAGACCTGTGCCACTGCAGAGCTCTGGCCTTGACCATCGGGCTCCCCGAGTCCCCCCAGCCGCTCTCTAGCTTGGCTTTTCCCTGTTGCCTTTGTCAGATCACTACCCGCCGCCCCTCCTCTGTGCACCAGCACTGCTCTGAGAAGCCCTCTCATCTCCACGGGGCCCCCGCTCATTTTCAACACCATATTTCAGGGAAATTAATTGGTAGAGTAGAGGTGGCTGTTTTGTTAGCTCAGGAAGATGACATCTAAGCCTCGGAAAATGGGACCTGAGCCCAGCGCAGCAGCACGGAGGGCGCAGGCTCGTACTCCCTGTCTCTTGTTATCGGCTGCTCCAGATTCAGCCACATCGTCACCAATGACACGACGCCACATAGCACAGATGAATGGTACTCCTTAATGGGTAATGTTTTGCAGTCCCCTGGTGGGTCCTTAGGTTAACTATGTCAAGAGTGCTTGAAAAATTCATGCCAGTGCCGAAAGCTGTTTGCCAGTGTGATCTGACTCTTCTGGGGGTGTTAGCAGGACTGCTGATCATATAGTCACTGGTTTTAACAGCTGTGACAATTCACATGCCTATCAGAGTGGCTGAGTGTTCCCTTTCCTCCAGGTCCTTCTGAAATGCTTGTCTTTAATACCTTTAATAATAGCCCATCCCACATAGGTACATTGATCCTTCATTGTGGTTTTGATTTGTGTTTTCCAGATGACTGGTGCTGCTGACAGTTTTTACATGTGCCACCAAAAAATATTTGTCCAGGACCTTTGCCACTTTGTAGTTGGCTTCTCTGTTTCCCCACTGTTGTACTGGGTTCTTCATGCAGGTTGCCCATTACCTTTTGTTGGTTCTTAATTTAGAAATGCTTTCTCCCATGCCCCAACTTGTGGCTTACATCACATCTTCAAGAATCTCTACTGTTTATCTTAAGTCTTTCCAGTTTCCCAGGGAGAATGATTTGTCTGTGTGATAACGCCGTCTCTGCTTTACCACTCACTGCTGGGTAAGCACGGCAGAGATGACGGCTGTCTTCAGCAAATGGATCTCAGGAGTCCACAGAGAAGCCCTGCAAACAGACTTGCACTGTCCCTGCATGGGGCAGAAACCCACTCAGGCAGTCATCACCTGAAAGGCTGGACTTTGAGCCTGAGCTCATGCTGAATAGGATAAGGCCAGACTGTGCTCACTCCTGGAGCTACAGATACGTGGCCGCAACACGTACTGAGACTGTACTCCCCTGACACCTTTGGAAGAATGTGCAGCTGCTGGACTGGATTCAGGAGTATAATGTGAATAAGCTTGATAGATAGCCCTGCCCATTGAAAGTACTAAGCTCTACTATCCAAATACCAATTTCCACTTTCCTACAGTAGTTGTAGTGAGGTAATGCTCTATTAAGACAGAGTATCTGTTACCTTGAATTCGTAAGTGTGATCCGAGACTCTCAAGAATGTTTGATAAAGATATTTAAACCACTAAATCTGTTACAAAAGATGGGAAGTGAGAACCAGTCCCCATAATGAATTTGTATGCTTTTAAGAACATTGGACGAAGAAAATCAACATGAACTCACAAAAGAATAAATACAATCATCCAAATTATTCTCTTATACTAATCAAAATTAATATTCATGAAAAACAGCAATTAAAGTATTTTATCTATTATGTTGTTAAAGATATGCATGTTGACTCTCCAAAATGCAACATTGGAACTAATATAGAGAAATAGATACTGCCAGGCACTTTGTATGACACTAATATATTCTTTCTAGAAGTAATTTGACAAAAGCTATTAAATTCCATGCATTCTCTCAATTTTAGCAATGGCATTTCAATAAGTCATTGTACCAGATAACTTGATGAACAAAAAATTGATATGTATTGGTATATAAAGTGTAAGGTTTCTTTTTGTAGTATTTTACAGCCCAGTGAAAGTTATTTGGCCATGTCAAAAATTCATAATGATATACAGTATAATACCATCAAATGCTTAGAAGAAAGATGATTGGAATATGTCTAAATGTCTACCAAGGGTTGACTGTCTGAAACCAAGTATTGAAGACATACTTTTCCTCACTGCAAAGTATTTTTTTCTTCTTGCAAAGTGTGTCAGGCTCACTTAATTTTTGTTTTTTCTTGAGACAGAATTTCACTATGCAGTTCAGGATGGTCTTGAATTCACTTTGTAGCCCAGGCTAGCCTTGAACTTGCAGCAATCCTCCTGCCTCAGCCTTCTGAGCGCGGGACTGCAGGTGTGCACCACTACACTTGGCCACAGACTAACTTATTTTTAGTGAGTTCATAAAACTTAAAGATAACATACACCACAGCTTCCACATAAGCTTCAAAATCAATCTGGCCTCTGCATTCAGTGTGATAATTTCTTCTTGGTCACCCTGCTTACTCACCTGTGAAGCATGTGATACTTCATAGACATACATGATAGCCATACAATCTAATTCTGCAGTATGTTTCAGAACAAAGAGCATCTTTTTTTTTTTAATTCTTCTAAACAGTGGCATGGTTCTGAGAGCACATCATCCCTCAGAAAAGCTTTGGTTTTCCTTTTCTTTCCTGTGAAAGACTGGAGATTGCACCCAGGGAATACTGAGTTATATCCTGAGTCCTTTATTCTACTTTTATTTTATTTTGTCTTATTATTTTTTAGAGATGAAGACACTAACTCACCCAGGCTGTTCTGTCACTTGACATCTTCTGCCTCAGCTTCCCAAGTAGCTGGGATTACAGACCTGGCTGAGGGCTACTATTTTATGTTCTGCTTGTGATTTATTGAACAGTACACATCTCTGAGACACATGACATAACCTAATCTCACTGACCTCTGCCCATGTGATAACATCTGATGAATTTGAATTTGTTTTTACACTTTTTGGTATTTTCTGTTTGATTCTGATACTTTATATCCCGTTACATCAGCTTGTTTGAGCTATTAATTTATAAAAACCTTTAGTCTGATTCTTTTTGTAATCTTTTGACTTGATCAATTTAAGTATTTTATTCAATGCCCACACCCTCATGTGTGTCTTTTCATCCACATTTTAAAAATATATACAAAGTTTTTACCCCATATTTAACTTTACATTGGGATTTGAAGTATCAAATCATTCTTCAAATTTATCTCAAAATTCATAGGTGTAAAATACCTAGATTTTTCAACAATTCAAGGCCATTAATTTCTGTAATCAGCCTAATTCATTTTATTTCTCCTTACCAAGTAGTGATTCTTTTCTAAATCTAGCTATTTATTTTAATTTCTATCACACTTAATCACCAATATTGTATTTTCTAATATCTTCTAATATAACTGAATATTTGCAAATTACCTTTAAAATGACTATGTGAAATATTTCATAAATCAGGACATTTTGGAGAGGAAAGAAGAAACTAGTAATAATAATAAGGCCATGCATACGCAGTAGAGCTATAACAACTTTGCTTGGCTATTCATACTAACTACCTTATAACCAAATCACGATCAAGGAATCTTTGAGGATCCTCATCTATCTTTTCTTTTCTTTCTTTCTTTCTTTCTTTCTTTCTTTCTTTCTTTCTTTCTTTCTTTCTTAAAAATTTATTTAGTACAAGGTCTACAGGGTCTCACTACACAGATCGGACTTGTGCTGATCTTCCTGTTTTCAGCCTCCCAAGCGCTGGGATTACAGGCGTGCACCCCCAGTCTCAATTGCAGTCTCAGCACGCCCTGGGGACAGGCCGGCACTGCACGCTGAGGATCGAACCCAGGTCCCTGAGTCTTCCTGAGCAGGCACTTTTGTCCTCTGAGTTATCTGGCCAGTCCACAGATCCTCATTTTTCAAGATTCCAAATGAGGCTTTTTTTCACTTTCAGAAAAGATGGGTAATCTAAAGGTACAAGTATGAGATCTCTGATTCAACAGGATCCAGTTTTTATATACTACAGTCCACATAAGGAAACTATGGGTTAACTTACATGGCTTTTAAAAGAGAGCCCTAAGAGTTGTACGCTTCGGTGCGACATCAGTGCCTTTGTCTCATGTGATTCAGGACAGCCCCACCTGTCCCAGCAGTCTTGCTGGGTTAAGCAACAGGTCCTCAACATCCCTACCCTGGCATACTAACCGTCCGTACACCGTGGGATGCAGCATCCTAAGTAATTAAAACCAAAGGAGTCCTGAAGATGGGTCCTGACTCCAGCTGAGAGGCGACGGACAGGAAGATGACCCGACCCCTGCCCGAGCCTGGAGTCAGGCCCTTGCGTATAGGTGGTGTGCGAGCAGGGAGGAGACTGCGCGGCCCAGGGAGGAGAGAGCCTTCCCAGGAAACCCATGTGCCCACACCATGATCTAAACCTCTCCTTCCCTATTGCTGTGAGACAATCAGTTCTCTTTTCAAGCTACCCAATTGGGTATTTTTATTATGGCAGATGTAGCAAGCTACAATTGTACAGGACTCAGAGATCCAGGTGCTGAGGGCCACGCTGGAACCTGCCTGCTGCTTCCTTGTCCCAATCCAGGTGGCGGCATCGGGCAGTCTCGCTCACAGGTGAGCCTGCTGGAGCGGAGCGCCCCACCACCTGTCGTCCTGTGCGAAGGGAAGAAAGTGCGGCTCCCGTGTCAGAGGCGGGTGAGGCCTGCGCTGGGCTCCGAACCTCCTGGCAGCCTGACCTGGCTCTTCCAGCATCATGAAAAGCAGAGTAAGATCCCTGTTCTTTTCAAAGCACTGAATCTTGGGCGTGACTGTAGAGGAACAGAGTAAGACAGCCGACTCTCCTGGGCTCTTGGCTGAGGGAACCGAGCCCTGCTGACTCACACGCTGGATGGAGAAAAGTCTACTAGAAAATTATATAGATGGCGGCCTTCACCTTTAACTCGCAAATAAGTCTCATGGTCACAAATGACTCGAAGCTTGGAAGACGCCAGCCTGTTGTGTATTCCCAGCAAAGATAAATAAGGGAAAAGAAAAGGAGAAACACCTCTCAATCACAGTGAATGGGTGTGCTGGAGACCCAGGAAGGCCAGGGCGCTTTCACGTCCTGCTAACCCTTTATATTTACTTCCATTACAGAGACAATTATTTACTTTCTCTCTATTTATCTGATCTTGGTAATCACTATCGCCAAATGAGTTTTGTAATTAGTATCCCCAAGTGGGTTTCCTTTTTACCTGATCTCTAGAAGAAGGCAAGTGGAAACGCAGGAAGTGCTGCCTGACTATCTGCCCAGTCTACTTCCTTTCAGACAGTGTAAGATTGAGCCATATTTGCCAGGTGGAACATCTGATCATCCTAATTTATGTCTTTGTGGCTTGCTCCTTTTCACGACTTCAATACTTGTGCCATGTTTCTCTCAAGCCTCTCAGACACGGTTCCTGCCTTATCAGCTGGGATGGGGTGCGCTCAGACCCTGCCAAGTGCCACCTGGTCCAGAGGAGCCCTCTTGCCTCACCTCCACACTGTCTGTGAGATCAATGCCGGGAAGGCCTTCCTGGAGTAAAACGTTGTTTTCTGGTGTTCTTAATTCAAATCAAATTACCATTCCCACAAATATATATCTGGGATGTACTATTTTAGTTATTAATATGGAATCCTAATTTTTAAAAACTACTATGAACCATTACCTACAAATGTTATTGAGGAATAACATAATACTCATAATATGTGTTTGAGAAATAGCTACGTCCCCTTACAAAAGTTTTACATAAATTACAGAATTAAAATAGATGACTCCTACTTGTATGTGACAAGTTTTGACACTCACAGACCCCTGAGTGTGCATGTGCCTTATAAACATGAGTGTAGTGATGGTTCCCATATTTCCAAGTCCCTACTGAGTTCCCACCATCACTCCTGAGAAGAAACCACTGGTTTCTTCTCTAACACAAGTGACTAGATCATACTATTCTAGAAATCCATTCACAAGTGTTCAGAAAACCACTAATATCTTTTCTCTGTGTCTGATTTCTAGTGAAAACACTCTTGAAGTTTGACCACATTTTTGAGTATATTTACACTTCATTTGTTTTTTTTTTTTTTTGTTTTGTTTTGTTTTATTTTTGTTTTTTTGGTGGAGCCAGGGATTGAACTCAGGCCCTTGCACTTGCCAGGTAAGTGCTTATTCTACTGAGCCATCTCCACAGCCCCTTCCCCTTCATTTGTAATTATATTGCTACTGAATATTTATTGCTTTTTTTGAAAAAAAATTTATCTTTTGTCAAAGGATATCTTGTAGGTTTCCAGCTTTGGCAATTACGAATACAAAATGTCTATGAACATTCATATACAGATGTGTTTATTGACATATGTTGTTATTCTAGATTAACTAATTAGAATGGAATTACTGGGAAATGAATTTGCTGTGTGCATAGGTTTATTAAAAACTTCTAGTCCAGGAAAAACTAGATTTGTGCAATTTTAGTCATCTGTTAGGCATTTTTGTGTGGCTAACAAAATCCCAGGCTGAGATCTTTTTATAATATACTATTCTGGCAAGGGTTTCACATAGAGCTATTGTAGTTCTTCTTTCATTTCCCAACTTCTTTTTGTATTAATCACTTGTTTGATTGCTTTTTCACTATTTCTCCAGTTTCAGATCATTTCATAGATTGCATTCATAAATTATTTTAACTAGTTTTGTCCTTTTTATTAAGATGTAAGGTTTATACATGTATTTTCTGCCCATATATTTTTGGTCAACTGTATCTGTTGTGAATGTCATTGTAAAATTTACCTATTTGTTTCCTTAACAGTTCTTTTTGTAGGATTTTTTTGTGTTACAGTTCAATTCATCACTTGTCTTTTATATAATTCTTTTCTGAGCTGTAATTTAAGAAATATTAAGAGATAGAGATGTAGCTTAGAGATAGAGCACTTGTCAATCATGCACAACATCCTGAATTCTATCCCTAGTTGTGTCCCCGCCCCAAGAGAGGGAACTCTAGTTACAAAGATTCTTTTGGAATATTTTATTTTATAAACTTTATACTTTAGCATTTTGTATTTAGGTATATGATCTATCCAAAAGTACCTTATAGTTGTGGGGGTAAGATCAAATTTGTTTTTCCTTATGGATATAAAGTTACTGTAACAAATTATTGAAAGAAAATTGCTGCACTATTATGTTTCATCAGAATCTTTGCTAAAAATAATTCCTTTTGTTTCCGTTTCTGCTCTGCATTTTCTATTCTTATATTACAGGATATCTGGATTCCTGTATCTTTATTTTTATTTTTATTTATTTATGTTTTGGTGGAACTGGGGATTGAACTCGGGCCCTTGCGCTTGCCAGGGAAGCACTTATTCTACTGAGCCATCTCCCCAGCCCCTCTTGTATCTTTAGAAAAGACCTATGAAATAGGTGGGATAAATCTTCCAAAGTTATATGCGTATCTCAATAAAATTTCATAAGGGAATATTTTATCTTTTCTACTTTTTATTTAAGTTTACTAACATTTGTCTGTCAAGGAAACTCTGATTGTCACCAAGACGTGTTCTCTCACATAAATCCCCATGCTATCTTTGATCGTTCAACATTTAGTAATTGGATTCAATGTTTACTTTTCCTTTGTCTGTATTAGTAATTTTTCTTTCTCTATTTATTTTTGATATTAATTCTTGTTAGTGATTTATAACACTCATAAACTTTTTAAAGAATAAATTTGATTTTATACCTTTACTTTGTCCACATTACAATTTTTTTCTTCTATAGATTTTCTTCTTAATTCTGGTATTACAAATATATTCACTAGATTATTGAATATTGTCTCCTGTGCAACTGAGGCTCTATGTTCTCTTTTGATCTTTTTTTTTTCTACTTTTCCTCTCATTGTTACATTTCAATGTCTGTAACTTCAGCTTCACTCATTATTTTAATTTTGGTATCAAATTTGCTGTTATGTTTATCTAGAGAAATGTTAAGTACAGTATTATTCAGTTATAGACTTTTCACCTTCTATTTTATGAAAAATAACAGCCAATAAGACAATACCAACAGTTCATAAGGAGCGTGCTGCTGTCTTCACAGTAGGTCCTCAGTATGCAAGACCTAAACCAAAAGCTTCTTACAAAAAAGAAGCGAGAAGCTAATAACACAAAACTTCATTGACAAAAATGTCTTATAACTAATATGTTAAGCTTTTGAGTGCTAATCACATCTCAGCCTTCTCTCTGTCTTATCTTATTGATAGGTATTTATTCTATCAGTCTTACTTTTTATTTCGTGTCTAGAAATTTGGTTGACTACAGTTATGGTTTGCATCTAGTTGTCGCCCCAAAGCCTCATAGAGACACAGGTGGGCTTCCAGCATTGGTGATTAGTTCATGATCCAACACTGGGGTTGTGGGTGTGAGCGCGACACCCGCCCTGGGGCAGAAGCTTGCTCTCTGCCACTGCTCCTCCCTTTTGGCTCTTGCTGCTTTCCCCTGCCGTGAACAGCTGCGCTCTGCCCTGTCCCGCTCTGCCCTGGAGCCAGGTGGATGCCTATGGACTACAGCCTCCACACCACTGTGAGATGAATAAATCTTTCCTTCCACAGCTTTGGGTGTCAGGTATTTTGTCCCAGAAACAAGAGAAAAGTAACCCAGACAACTAGTTTGGTGAGAGTGTTTTTAACGTTTTAAGGAGTGTAAGGTTTTGTTCTTATAGGTGATACATTTTCCTTGGATCAGGCTGACTGGTGGAGGAAGGAGGTCTAGTTCAGATTGGGGTCCTCAGCTCCCTCAGTAGGGTGAAAGAAGTTGGAAATCTAGGACATGGTTTCAGAGGAAGCTTCCTTCCAGGCTTGGTTCAGGTGCACCCTATAACTAACCTAGTGGCTCACAATTTGGCCAGAGATCTAAGGGGCTTCTAATCTGTAACCTTATCTTGTTTCTCAACTACTGCGTTCACAGAGCACTTTCCTAAGAGGCTCCATACTGTGATCGCTCCCACCCAGGTTTCCTTTCCTATGGAATGCATAATTGAGTCTTTCAGCAATATTTCTCAGAAAGGTATAGGCAGATTCCTGGATAGAGTAGTGTTCTTATAATTTTGATTTTTGTCTCAGAATGAAAAGTTATCTATAGCGAATAAAAATTAAGGTAGTGTGAGACATAACTGCAGTTGTACTAGTGCTATTAGGAGAAAAGTTTTATTATTTGATTTGGTTTGTCTTGGTGCCAGGAATTGAACTCAGGACTTTAACTCAGGACTTTGTGTTTCCCAGACAGGCACTTGGACCACTGAGCTATATATATATATCCCTGGCAAAAGTTTCATTATTTCTTGATTTTTCACATCATGTCTTCTTAACATAAATAAATAAAGAAAAAGGACTCATTTCTTGTGATTTTTAATGTTAAAAAAGATGCAATTCTTTAATTATTGAGAAAATGAAAGAATATAAAATGCTACTAAAATGCTGGCACTTTTGGAGAGCTTCATAAACCTGGATAGGTTAGTGGATCATTTTACTTTTGCCCAAAGGTATGAGGCAAGTCCTAAATCTGTTGAAAATTTGATCGAGAGATTTAGCTCCTACAATTTTCTGACATCAAACTTACTTGGCTGAGAAGGTAGGGATTCTGAAAAACCTCAGTGGAAAATATTCATATATCTCAATCATTTATAGAATTAACTGTCAAGTGCAAGCCTTGCAAGGCATTTCAACCGTGTCATTTGAACTCTACGTGGGAATACTTTAGGCATTGAATGTGTAAATCCAGATGGTCACAGGAGAACAAAGAGCCGTGTTCACCCGCTGGATGGTCTTAAATGGCGCCAGTATCTGTACAGCCACGTGTGCCACAAACTCCGAGCGTAAATTTAAAATTGATGGATACCTTGTATTTGTAAATATGACTGGTAAATTAGGGTATTTATACATGTATACCATGTAAAGATTAGATCAGAGCAACTGGGCTACCTATCACCTATGTGTGTGTGTGTGTGTGTGTGTGTGTGTGTGTGTGACCACATTTAAGATCTTCTCTTTCAGCTATTTAAAAGTGTTGGATAGATTTGAAAAGTCTTGTTTATTTCTGCTTCCTCTCTTTATCCTCATAGTCAAAGCATTAAGAATTATTTCTGTCATTGTAATATATATATATATAATAGTTTTCAAAGTATTTCCATTTGTCCTGCTATAGAAAAGATGAAAGGTCCCACATGGGCTCTGCGAGCAGTCTTTACATCTACTCCTTCCCTCTCACAGACACCTCGGGCAGAGAGACACAAGGGTCCTTAAACTGTGCATTAGACTGTGTTAATAGAGCCATTAAAATCCTTAATGTCCCTCTACTGCAATTTTAGAAAATTATTCTCATCATATCTCATTGTACAACGCCTAATCTAGTTTAACTGTAATTTTTCATGATGGTGACCCTCAAGCCAGCCACTCAGGCCCAGCTGACCACCCAGCTCTTCTTCGTGGGGTTCTATGAGCCCAGGCCACAGGCCCATCGTTTTCTCCTCCTTAGAGCGCTTACTTCTATCCTAAGGGGCCACTCCTGCATTATACACCAGCTTTCACGTGATCTCCCCTCTAGATTTTATTGCAGCCTTTTGAATGTGAGCGCTAAGGGCCTGCAAGCAGGCGCAGGGGCCAGGGGTTTCATCCCTGGGCTTGCCGTGCCAGCACCCCCTCCACCCGGGGCGCACTGAGATGGCAATTGAGTGGCTGGGCGTGGTGGTGCGCGCCTGCAATCCCAGCTCTTGGGAGGCTGTAAACAGGCAGAACAGTATGAGTTTGATCTAGTAGCGAGATCCTGAACACCCTGTAGACCCTTCCCTAAAATACAAAAAACAAAAACCAAAAAAAAAAAAAAAAAAAAAAAAAACCCACGAACGTGAGCTCTTTATACTCTCACAACATCTCTATCTCTCCGTGTTCTTTTTATTCCATTAGTATAATTACCCAAACTCCAAGCATTTCTTTCTAAATTTTTAATTATTCTCCCTCCCTAGAGTGCAAAGTCAATGACAATAATAGGCAATTCTGCATCATTTATATTATAGAATAATTCCACACAATTATAAGCAATTTGTTGGAGTTCAAACATTTGGTTGACTGCTAAAAGCAATGACAGCTTGAAAAAATATTTATTTATTTCCATTTACTTCTTATAAAATAATCAGAACTTAGTTTATGGAGGAATTTTAAAGCTCATTTATGGAAATACTTGATTGGTGGTAATTTTTCCGGACAAATTCATATCTAGATTTATAATCGATATCCATTCCTAAACATGTACCCCAGACAAACCAGGAAGATAATTTTTCTACCCAAGAATATACTGTACTCAAAGATAAGTAGAAGTACAAAAGCCACATCTTAAATTCAGTGGTTCCTTGTTCTCTTATTTTTCCTTTCCGGTTTTTATTTTATTTATCAGAAAATGTTTTCAGTGCACTCTCTTGTATGAACCTTTTGAAGCCTTTTGAATGTGTTGTTCTTCTGGAGAGCAGCACAGAAAATATGAATTACGAAAGACCCAGGCAGTTTAGACCAGGCCTTCCAGCTCACTGCTGCCCAGCTCCAATTAGTTACCTTATCTTCTGGAGCAATGAGGGTCTTTAAAAATTTTACTTCAGTCTTAGGTTAGATTAAAACTTACTCTATTCTAAGAAAAAATGCCAACTCTCAACTTAAGGCCTATATTATGAATTCTGATGGGAATTATTCTTCTAATATTTGCATACTTTTAAATTTCCTTTAAAATTTGGACTCACTTCTTCACTTTAAAATGCTTATTACCTCTTCTCAGTGTTTATGGGTGAATTTACAGTTTGTAATTACACTGTGGTTTCTGATAGTGATTGTCGTAGAACATCGATTTTCCTCTTGAACGAGTATGCTTGACAAGAAGCATTCTAAAGCAAGTGAAAGCATTTCTTTTCTCACAGATAGAAAATGTAACAATAAATTTCCCTAAAATTACTACAGAAATGTAGCTAGTTGCAGAATCTTCTATCCTATCAGATAAATGAGAAAGGATTAGCATCATCTTGTCTATTTACTGTGCCACACATGTACAAGGAACCTTATAACTGGGGAAGTTCTTACTCTTGAATGTGTCATTCCAGACATGCATGTGCCC
>NW_004524705.1:5039899-5040994 GCF_000260255.1 Octodon degus | reverse complement strand
TACAAGGTCTGTAACAGTAAAATTATGCAACGACAACAGATGATGTTCTCTAAGAGATGGTGCTAAGCGATGTGTGGGAATAACCCACAAGGTGGGGGCACATGTGCACAAAACTGACAAACAGGATTACAAAATATTAGATATCATTTTTAAAAAACTCTAAATAATCAACAGAATGGAAAGACCGTCTACAGACTGGGGAAGTGTTCATAGATCACAGCGCTGTGTCTGCGTCCACGGGGAGCGTCTGACATTGCCCTGGAAGTGGGTGGGACACAGTCCCATGCGTCCTGGTGGGTCACGGGGGTGGCCTCATTTACGTGCCTGCTGCCCTGTGCTGCTCCCTGCTCCCTGGTATGTCGCTGTTCCCTCCCGCCCTGGGCGCGATGCTTTTCCCTTGGAGCCAGACTCAGGACTGGACCTGAAGAAACCCGGAGCTAAGTCAATTTATTTGCATTGAAGTTCTAAACAAAAGGAATTCAAGAACTCAATACCAAAGCCACTAACAGCCAAGTAAAAAATAAATAGTATATCAAATAAGGTCAAGAACTACACACAAAAAAGAATCTATTTTATTCATGACTGTCTAATACACAGACAATGAACCAAATTAGTAAATTTTACAAGCTACATTCTAGAGACTTATCAAATAAAGAAAAGAAAAATGGCTGCTAACTGAACTATAGGAAATCTCAAATTGTGTGTGTGTGTGTGTGTGTGTGTGTGTGTTAGATTAAAAAAAGAATGCATACTAGAAGAAAAGATTCACCAAGCAACTAAATTAAATTTTTGTTCTTTTATTTTATGTTTTCTATTCTGAATTTGTAAAATCAAAGAGAAAAATACCACTGATGCAATCTTCTTTTCATTTGCCATGTAAACTTTATAATGTCCATTTATATTTTAAAAACTCTCCTTTTATCAATTGTCACAAGAATGTTAGCCAGGAAAAGTATGGTCCATCAATCTGAATCCAAGTGACATATATATTTTTAATGTTTTATGAAATATTTATAGCATAACATGAAGATTTTTAATTTTAAAATAGTGTATGTTGGCTTTTAAAGTAGAGAGAGTTATTTTACAAAGCTATAT
>NW_004524705.1:5037309-5038829 GCF_000260255.1 Octodon degus | reverse complement strand
AGTGAAAACCTTCAGCTGGGGAGATAGCTCAGTGGACTAAGCACCTGCTTTGGAAGGTGTGGCGACCCAGGTTTGGTCCCCAGTCCCGCATGCAGCACTGGCCCCGCCCCCAGGGCACACAGAGTCAGGGACAAAGTCTGGGTGTGGTGGAACATGCCTGTAATCCCAGCATTGGGAGGCTGAAAACAGGAGGAGCACTATGAGTCTGAGCTACATAGTGACGCCCTGTACCAAATATATGTTTAAAAAAAAAAAATAGTAGTGTGGAGTGTACTCAGATCGAAGAAACTCAAACATGACCATTTATGATATTTCCAGTGGTTCTATATTTATATGGATTAAGATAAAATTTATTTGTACTAGTGGTTGGTGAAGAGACTTAGGAATGTCCCTGAGGAACTTCTAAAACACGTAAGATGATAGTGCCGACGTCAGATGCACTTTTAGCTACATTGTCCAGGGTGGACCAGAAGTACTAAAATTATGGTGAGAATTGTTTCCTTAATATTAGATGAAATTAATGAAACTAACAAGATAGCAAATAATTTTACGTGGATGTTTGGGACAAGAGGAAATTTTTAGAAGAGCAATAACTATAAAATATAAAAGAGCAATACAGCAGTACTATACTCAGTACGAAATAAATATAAAGGATAGTATGAACTGGATTAATATCTAGGATATACTAAGTGCATAGTAGGGTAAAATATACAATCTTAAAATACATCTGCTAAGAAAGAAAGTTGAAAATCAATTAGCTACTTCTCCATTTGAAGAAGCCAATAGCAAGTCAAATTTAAAAGAGGTAGTAATAAATACATTATATGCTTAGGAATTTATGAATATAGAAAATATACAACAGGGAAATATCAATTGAAACAAAAATTGATTCCTTCAAGACTAATAAAACCAATAATCTCTTAGTAAGAGTTATCAAGAAAAAATGTGAACGAATGCTTATTCATCTCAGAAAATAAAATATATCTATAGTTTATCAACCTCAGAAGTGAAAAACACATCATGAATGTAATTCCTTTAAACATTGAAAAGATATTAAGAGTGTAAAAATCTGATACTGAAATCTTATACTACATTTTCATAAACAGAGCTTCCCCAAGCTAAACTATGTGTTGACCATATTTATTCTACAGATTGTACTTTTTTATTTTAAAGAGAGAAAATAAAACAACAAAAATTATTTCCATAAAGGATTTTCAGGGCTTATTGATCTTTATTGTTTTGTTTTCCACATATTCAAAAGAGGAAAAACAGTATTTCATGAATAATTAAAGAAAATAAAAGAGCACCTTCTACCCCCTTTTTTATAAGTCCAGTTTGCCCTGGTTTCAACACCAAGCACCATTTAAGAATGAAAAAGTAAACTGCCTCATGGCATATTACAGCAAGCTAATTGTAGGAAGTTAGTTGTCAGTGTTGAAAGCCAATCTTTAGCTGCCTCCTTGTATGTAAGAACAACTGTATGTTTTCATACACATACATTATGTACACAGAATACAGAA
>NW_004524705.1:5027590-5035614 GCF_000260255.1 Octodon degus | reverse complement strand
ATAAAGAAATTAAGCATATCCTTTATATAGATTTTAAAAGACAATCACTGGGCTGTTGTTTGTCTATTTGTTTAGATCATAGTACTAATTCCTAAAAGGAAAAGAAAAATCTCAGGAAATCTGAATGCTTATTTAAGTTTCTAGGACCTTAGAATCTTTTGTACTTGAATTATAGAGGCTCCTTCCTTCTGCAGCTAGCCAGAGAGCCATTCTATTTTATGATTTTCTCCCTAAAGGTGGTGAAGCTCACAAGACACCTTATAATTCAATTATATTATGAGTACCCTTAAGAGTTTTAATTACATCAAGCTGATGAGTGTGATTCTTGGATTTCTATGAGGTATGCTTAAATACATATGGATTTAAATTTTGGATCCCAAATTTCCTAGAACAAAAATAATAAATGAATTGATATCTTAGCTACTTAGGAGAGTAACTATGGCAATCTCCTGTCTACGAGTTCTTTAAGGAACTCGTCTCTAGTAAATCACAAAAATATATGGGCAATCTCGGCAGATGCACAGTCCCTTCGATAATATGCTATGAAACCAGGAATAAATAAAGTCCACCACTTTTCTAGTTTGCATCATCAAACACCATTCTTAGGTAGAATCAGTTTTGTAAAGCACAAAATATCATGCACAAGGATAACTCTTGAAGCACACAAGGACTGACGCGGAGTGCCAGGGTGGAGAGGGTTTTTTTTTTCTTTTCTTTTTCTAACGTTCCCACTGTAGAATAAATATTAATTAATGCACTTCTATTGCTCCTTTTATAATACAGCTGGGTTATCTAAGCACACCCTAAATAATAGCATGAATATATTCTTAGAAGTCACCAGAGGTGCATACTGCGCACCTTTTAATTAATTACGTTCACCGCGGCCAACAGCTCCTAGAGAACGCAGTGGTGTAGTCCTGCTCATAACTCGGCCCACTCGCGCGGCCCAGACCCAGCACCACCCAGAAGCAACGGCGGGAAGGTGGCCCCCTCCGAACTCCGTGGGGACACGAAGTGGCTTTGCAAGGGTTGCTCAGCAATGTTACATTTACTGCAAAAGCCAAAAGAAGTTCAGATTGTTTTGAATTTCACCTAAGAACTTGTAAAAACAGACAGAGCTTTAACAATTGGTAAACAAGGGCCAGGGAGATGGCTCAGTGGAGAAAGCCCTTCCGTGGCAAGCGCAAGGGCCTGAGTTCAATCCCTGGTTCCAAAAAAAAAAAAAAAAAAAAAGAATTGGCAAGCAGATGATGTTTGAAATGTGCAATTAGAGTTGATTTTATTATAATCTGAGATGTTCCTGATTTAGGATGGTTTTCTCCTCCTGTGTTATGCAGTGGACATGCTCACGTGCACGACCCGTGGCTGCCATGGTGTGACCCTTCTCTGACCATTCAGCCTCTTAAAGCTGAGCGCCAACACAACTGTACCTTATTTTATCATATTTTATTCAAATAAGGTGCCTTTCCATTCTCTAAAATATGATATTGCTCATAAAACTCTAAAAGGCCTTCTCTGCAGCCTGTACTTCCTAGTGTGAGGAGCACTGGTGTTTACCTGTTCCCCAAACCGGGTCTGTTACTAACTAGAAAGCCCGACGCTGTGCTCACGTCCTCTCATGGGTTGCAACGCTGCGGGTTGCGTCGCGCTGGCTTTCAGGGATGCTGCTCGGTGGCCAAGGCTTCCGCTCCACTCTCAGATGCTGAGTGTTACAGGAACACGCTCCTCGTATTTCACTGTATTGCTGCTTCTTCCATATCTCGCTTTCAATGTCCACAGCTGTGACTCATCCTATTTTGTAGGCTCTGTATGGGCTGCGTTTGGGGGTGTTTGAAGACGGTTACAATTTATTATGATGAGAAAGTGAACATTCCCAGCTTCGTCGCATCAACAGCAGCTACGCGTTGAGCCCCCGGGTGGGCCGGGAACGGGGATCTGAATTTGTGCAGCGGATAGAGTGTGGTGATTCCTCATGGCCCATTTGAGAAAAGCGTGCACTGATTTAAACCAGCAAAAACATACCTTTCTACAGAGACAATTTGCCATTCATTTATAGACTCAATCTGTTATCACGTCATGTAATAAATGGAAATATTTTTGAAAATGAAAATAAAACCTAGATAAGAAAAATGTGCATTTTGGCTTGAAGACTTTTTTATGAAAGTATTTTACAAAATAATTCATTCAGAATGGCAAATATCAAAACAAGATTACCTAAAGATAGAATGTTATGAGAAGATACATTTAGTGCTTACAGTTTACTACCTTGTTATGACCTGTAAATAATGTTTCACAGTAAAATACACTTCAGTGAGTGTAACGACAGTTTTGGTTTGTTAGGAATCTGAGCAAAAATATTGTATAATCCCAGTTAAAAACTGATTTGTTTTATTTATTTATTTATTTATTTTTATGAATTTAGGGAAGGGTGTACAGGACATACAGGGTCTCACCACACAGATCAGACTCATAGCAATTCTCCTGTTTTCAGCCTCCCAAGTGCTGGGATTAAGGGCACGCACCACCATGCCCAGTCTCAATCTGTCTTCTGCACCCTGGGGGCGGGACCACACACCACGCTGGGGAAGCGAACCCCAGCCACTGCACTCTGCGATAGCAGGTGGTTTAGTCCACTGAGCTCTCTGACTGGCCCTCTGTTTTGTTTTAAAAGGGAATAATTTGTCAGTGAACTGGTGAATTATCTTGTTCAATTTTGTAATTACACATAAATTTAAAAACTGAGGCCCATTGAAATGCATGTACCAGTCAATTCTTTATAGTAAAAGTGATTTTCTTTTTTCTTCTTTCTGTTTTTTTTTTTTTTTTCTTCCTTCCTTTTTTCAGTACTGAGGATTGAACTCAGGACCTTGCGCTTGCCAGGCAAGCACTTATTCTACTGAGCTATCTTCCCACCCCTTTTTAAATTTTTTTAAAAGTGATTTTTCGTAGCTTCTCTGTCAAGAAATTTTTCCCATGCCGGATTCCTACCTGTTTGCTTATCCAGGGGCCTAAGCTTATGTAACACAACAAATGGGATAGAAGACTCTACCAGACTGGGAGAATCATTCCACTAAGATAATAGAAAACAAAGATTTCTCATTCTTGATCTCGGGGGAGATAGGATAATTAAGAGGCTGGAGAAGGAAGAGGCTGTGTTAGCAGCACATTTGATTCATTTTCCCATGAAATCTTAAAATGCCAGAAATTGGCTAAGTGGATTCAACACCAAATTTGGTCAGAACAGTATTGTTGGAATCCTTTATTTATTTATTTATTTATTTTGGTAACTTTTCAAAAATGAGCATGATTTCTGTTTCATAAAATGTGTAGACATTGAGCCACTCTCTGAAAGGTTAAAAATGGTGTTTGAAGGCTGCGTTTTGCAGGAGGAGGTCCTACTATGCAAGGAAACATGTCTTGGTATGCACCACCACATAGCACACTGGGGCTGAAGAGCAGAGCCTGCACGGGGTTAGGGTAGGAACCTGTGCTTCTCACACCTGACCTGACTGAGGTCATCCACTAACCCAGAGCAACCTTCTCCAAATACAAGAATACCACAGAAGTATAAATACACCAATAATTTCCACGAGGGAGAGAAAAAACCATTGTTTATTAATTTCAGTAAAATTACAGATGCTATATTTTGTGAAAATTTGGAAGAGTTTGAAATACTGACAGTGATGGATTTTTGTTTAGCTTTGTAATAAATCCTTTAAGGCATTGAAAGTTATCTATGAACTGAATTAATTTTGTATTCTCTTGTACCATTTTTAAAGCAAAACAAACTATTATTGTAAGAGCAAATTTTAATTAAAGAAATATTGCCTATATGGGAAGCACATGGATTCCTCTATCTTTCCTTAGGTGATGTAAGGTATATAATATGTATCTCAAGTCAGAATAGTTACTCTTTGTAGCTGTGATATAAAGATTGTGCTATATTCATGTAGTTCTACTTCTCACATTATTTTAATATTGATCATATTATCGGCTATCATGTCTTTTCAAAACACAGAGTACACCAAAAAACACTAAATGATCTTTATTTTAAATAATAGTTTTATTTTATTCTTAGTCTTCATTCTTTTCTATTCCATTCCTTCCTTTCTATCTCCCCTCTCTGTTTCGAACAATTTCTTCCTACTTCCCAGTATCCATTACATATTTTCATCCTTATTTATACTTTTGCTTTCTCAATGTGTGTCCAATCTAAGTCATCATTTTCAGTGATCATTTTAAATTTGCTGCAACCCAGACACGGCGTCCTTGGATTCGTGCTCGAAAGAGGTTCACGACTCCTTTGCCATGTGGGTGTAGTATTTAGAAATCATTTCTTTACATGTTGCATGCATTGCTTTGCACTGTATTGTAACAATTTTTGGACCTTCAGTAGAGCAGGTTTACAATACAGAATGATTGCATTCCCTGCAGGGAATTGGCGCCCTCACACAATACATCTCAGTTCTCCTCTTTCTCCCTCTCTGCCCTCCTGCTTTTAGGTTTTCAGCACCAGATTCATGTATTTTTCTCGTAAGAACCTGAAAGTTTCATTGTTATATATGCAAATTGAAAATGAGAGTAGCAGACCTGAGAGCACATAAAACACATAACATAATCGTCCTAAATCAGAGAACAGTTTTAGATACACTGTCCACTCCGGATTACTATAACTTTCTTTCTCCTTTTTTTTCCTATTACCTATCTTTAATTTCATTGCAGAAAAAAGTAGAGTTTTCATATAAGGGAAACTACGTGATATTTAAGTTGTGTGTCTGAGTTACCTCGCTTCACATTAAGGTCTCAAGGTGCATTTGTCCTACAAGTGACTCAAGTTTGTCCTTTCCATGGCAGAGTAGTACTGTATTGACCATAAACACCACATTTTAATCAGTTCATCTCTTGATGGACTCATAGGCTGTCTCCACAATGTAGTTATTATGTACTGTGCGCTCTAAACATCAGACTGCATACAGCACTGTTGCATGATGTTTGTAACCCTTTTATGAAGATACTTAGAAGGGGGATAACTGACTCAAATGAAATTTATAACATTAGCTTGCTGAGGAATCTCCATATTGCTTTCCATAGTGTTTGTATCAGTTTACACTCCTATCAACAATGGGGAGTGCTCCTTCCCACGAGTTTTGCCAGCGTTCTCTACTGTTTGATCTGTCGATGGCAGCCATTCTTTCTGGAGTGAGACTGATTCTCGGCATTGTTTCAGTTTGCCTTTTTGAATGGACCCCAGCGATGCTGTGTATTTTTTCCATGGACTTGTTGGCCATTTCACGCTGTCATCAGAGAAATGTCTATCCATTTCACAAGCTGGTTTTTTATTGGATCTTTAAATTTGGGAGGTCTAATAATTTTGTGTTCCTTATACATTCTAGATATTAGTCCTTTATCTGAGGCATAGTTGGCAGTTTTTACCCACACTCTAGGTGTCTGCTGGTGCTTTCCTTTGCTCTGCAGCATTTTAATTTATAGTGATCTCATTTGTTGATTCCTGGTATTGCTTCTTTTGCATCTGGAGTCTTTTTCAGAACATGTTTACCTGCACCATGAGAATTACTTAATCTACTAGAAGACAAAATGAGTATTTAGAGATTTCTTAAAAGATCAATTCCAGCCCTATCCTTTTGCCACACTCTTTGCATTTTCTGCTCTTCTCGGTGGGATGGCAACACACAGCTCCAGGGTCACTGGTTGAGGGAGAGGCAAGGGTGACTACACCGTCCAGGTTTCCTCACAGAGTAGTTGTCCGTAACTATGAGTGCAGCCTGCGCAGAGTTTGCATGCTGGATATAGACGGTGAGCCTAACAGGCCCTGGCTCTCAGCCTTGGGCGGTGCAGCAGGATCCGCAAAGCAAGCCTACACATTCTGGTGCCTACGAAGTTCTCTGTCTACAGAGTGGTGCTGGGAGAGTCTGGGTTCCAAGTGTGACCTGTCCATAGCTCTCCTCGTAGGGCCTGGAGGAGAATGCCCTTCCTCAGAGAACGCTAAGGGACGTAGGCATTTGCTCTATAAATACAACATTCAGAGACGTTGACTTAGTTGCTCATGTAAATAATTTAAATAAAATGATATATGACTGAGTCCAAAGATGAATGCTTTCTTCTCCCCTAGAGGAGTGTGTCATGTTATAAGACATATTAAGACCCGGATGAGGTGCATAAGCCTTCACAGTAAGAAGAACACAAGCTTACATGGAATGAATAAGATAATGAACTGTTCTTTCTTTACTAGTTTTTAACAATTTTTTTGTTCTACTTGAATAGGTTCTAATTTTATACCAACTTTATTTGCTTACTTAATTACTTTTGCTTCTGACGTTATTCCTCTAAAGAAATTACCAGCAGTTTGGGAAGCATGCTGTTCTGAATTGTTTTGACATATGTGGATAGAAAAATATCTGTGCTGAAAATATCAAACAAATGCCTTTAGTTTTTAACATTCATCCTTAAACATCTGTTAATACAATTGGTATGGCAGCAGAATGCAAACACATTTCTCACTTTGAACCCCACTAGGTTTTGCAACATATAAAATTTATAACAACTCAGGCATCACTTCATCTCAATAAACAAGAATGTTCCACGTGAGCTCACTAGTAGCTAACTTGGAACAAATAAACCTCCCTCCTCAGAACTGTATCTTAGATTTAAATTTGGGAAAGCTTGCTATTTAACTTATACTTTAGTTCACCATTAAAGTATTGCTTTTGGACTCTTGCCAACAACAGCTTTAAACTTTCACAAGAGCCGTTGTTCCTTCCCCATTGCTAACGCACCAGTATTTCAGTGGTGCTCACTGGAAAAGAATGACAGTATAATTATAGACTTTTGCCTCTTATGGTCATAGTGGTATTTTGTCCTACTTTATCTGTATTCTTTATATGGCCTTTTCATTGTCTTCTTATGCAGGATTTGGGAAGACTTACCTGCTTTTGGTAAGAAAATAAAAGAGCAAGTATTTCATCCAACTTATTTGTTCTCCTCTGCATCTATAGCAAAACCGGAGAGGTGACCCCCAGCTGCACCCAAGAGCCCAGCATCAACAAAAAGCCCACAGAGGGTCAGTTGTGCTGCCAGATGTGCACAGGGGACCAGGAGGCCCATGCTGCCACTGCTGGCCTAACTGAGCAGCTGCCAGCAATTCACTTTAAATTGAATCTGGAGCTCTGTGGCAGATCATGAAATGCTGTGACCTCTTGGAATTTATCAAGGCGTGTCATTGTATGACATCATGTGTCACTAAGGACAGAGAGCACTTTCTGTCTTATTTATTTATTTATTTGGTACAGGGTTTCACTACACAACTCAGACTCATAGTGATCCTCCTGTCTCAGTCTTCCCAGTGCTGGGATTACAGACATGTGCCACCACACCTGGTTTCATTGACCTACTTGGCATGGGGCCCACATGGCATGCCTTACCAGGGATCAAACCCAGGTCTTTGCACTTGCCAGGCAGGCACTTAAACCACTGAGCTATCTGCGCAGCCCCATTTTCCATCTTAACAATACACATTGCTGTTGGGCTCAACCACAGACTCTCGTGGCATACTAAGAAAGGAATTTGTACTGCATCAATATCCACGAAGAAAATGCTGTGCTACATAATTCACAGCTTATCATACTTTTGTTTCAATTTTCCATCATGAGTTTGAATCATTGGCTGCACTCAAACACTGACATCATTCAGAACACTCGAAATTGGGTGTCCTGTATAACCCTCAATAATTACAATGATAGTAGTGGAAACGCATGGTGTTCTATTAATTTTCATGAGTATGGTAATGCATGAACATGTTACTATTTCACATTGACATACAATAAAAATGTGCAATATGCATTCTGAAGTCATCACGGTGTGCTTAACTATGTAAGATCATGTGTTCACTTTTTATTTAGCTGTTTTGCTCTTTTGAAAGAGAACCTCAAAGAACCCAAAGTCTATGAGAACCGAAATTTGGAAATTCATGGCTGCACCTAGCCCCATTTCCAAGTTTGAGAGGTGCT
>NW_004524705.1:5016134-5027490 GCF_000260255.1 Octodon degus | reverse complement strand
TACTGAGGATTGAATTCAGGACCTTGCGCTTGCCAGGCAAGCACTTATTCTACTGAGCTATCTTCCCACCCCTTTTTAAATTTTTTTAAAAGTGATTTTTCGTAGCTTCTCTTTCAAGAAATTTTTCCCATGCCGGATTCCTACCTGTTTGCTTATCCAGGGGCCTAAGCTTATGTAACACAACAAATGGGATAGAAGACTCTACCAGACTGGGAGAATCATTCCACTAAGATAATAGAAAACAAAGATTTCTCATTCTTGATCTCGGGGGAGATAGGATAATTAAGAGGCTGGAGAAGGAAGAGGCTGTGTTAGCAGCACATTTGATTCATTTTCCCATGAAATCTTAAAATGCCAGAAATTGGCTAAGTGGATTCAACACCAAATTTGGTCAGAACAGTATTGTTGGAATCCTTTATTTATTTATTTATTTATTTTGGTAACTTTTCAAAAATGAGCATGATTTCTGTTTCATAAAATGTGTAGACATTGAGCCACTCTCTGAAAGGTTAAAAATGGTGTTTGAAGGCTGCGTTTTGCAGGAGGAGGTCCTACTATGCAAGGAAACATGTCTTGGTATGCACCACCACATAGCACACTGGGGCTGAAGAGCAGAGCCTGCACGGGGTTAGGGTAGGAACCTGTGCTTCTCACACCTGACCTGACTGAGGTCATCCACTAACCCAGAGCAACCTTCTCCAAATACAAGAATACCACAGAAGTATAAATACACCAATAATTTCCACGAGGGAGAGAAAAAACCATTGTTTATTAATTTCAGTAAAATTACAGATGCTATATTTTGTGAAAATTTGGAAGAGTTTGAAATACTGACAGTGATGGATTTTTGTTTAGCTTTGTAATAAATCCTTTAAGGCATTGAAAGTTATCTATGAACTGAATTAATTTTGTATTCTCTTGTACCATTTTTAAAGCAAAACAAACTATTATTGTAAGAGCAAATTTTAATTAAAGAAATATTGCCTATATGGGAAGCACATGGATTCCTCTATCTTTCCTTAGGTGATGTAAGGTATATAATATGTATCTCAAGTCAGAATAGTTACTCTTTGTAGCTGTGATATAAAGATTGTGCTATATTCATGTAGTTCTACTTCTCACATTATTTTAATATTGATCATATTATCGGCTATCATGTCTTTTCAAAACACAGAGTACACCAAAAAACACTAAATGATCTTTATTTTAAATAATAGTTTTATTTTATTCTTAGTCTTCATTCTTTTCTATTCCATTCCTTCCTTTCTATCTCCCCTCTCTGTTTCGAACAATTTCTTCCTACTTCCCAGTATCCATTACATATTTTCATCCTTATTTATACTTTTGCTTTCTCAATGTGTGTCCAATCTAAGTCATCATTTTCAGTGATCATTTTAAATTTGCTGCAACCCAGACACGGCGTCCTTGGATTCGTGCTCGAAAGAGGTTCACGACTCCTTTGCCATGTGGGTGTAGTATTTAGAAATCATTTCTTTACATGTTGCATGCATTGCTTTGCACTGTATTGTAACAATTTTTGGACCTTCAGTAGAGCAGGTTTACAGTACAGAATGATTGCATTCCCTGCAGGGAATTGGCGCCCTCACACAATACATCTCAGTTCTCCTCTTTCTCCCTCTCTGCCCTCCTGCTTTTAGGTTTTCAGCACCAGATTCATGTATTTTTCTCGTAAGAACCTGAAAGTTTCATTGTTATATATGCAAATTGAAAATGAGAGTAGCAGACCTGAGAGCACATAAAACACATAACATAATCGTCCTAAATCAGAGAACAGTTTTAGATACACTGTCCACTCCGGATTACTATAACTTTCTTTCTCCTTTTTTTTCCTATTACCTATCTTTAATTTCATTGCAGAAAAAAGTAGAGTTTTCATATAAGGGAAACTACGTGATATTTAAGTTGTGTGTCTGAGTTACCTCGCTTCACATTAAGGTCTCAAGGTGCATTTGTCCTACAAGTGACTCAAGTTTGTCCTTTCCATGGCAGAGTAGTACTGTATTGACCATAAACACCACATTTTAATCAGTTCATCTCTTGATGGACTCATAGGCTGTCTCCACAATGTAGTTATTATGTACTGTGCGCTCTAAACATCAGACTGCATACAGCACTGTTGCATGATGTTTGTAACCCTTTTATGAAGATACTTAGAAGGGGGATAACTGACTCAAATGAAATTTATAACATTAGCTTGCTGAGGAATCTCCATATTGCTTTCCATAGTGTTTGTATCAGTTTACACTCCTATCAACAATGGGGAGTGCTCCTTCCCACGAGTTTTGCCAGCGTTCTCTACTGTTTGATCTGTCGATGGCAGCCATTCTTTCTGGAGTGAGACTGATTCTCGGCATTGTTTCAGTTTGCCTTTTTGAATGGACCCCAGCGATGCTGTGTATTTTTTCCATGGACTTGTTGGCCATTTCACGCTGTCATCAGAGAAATGTCTATCCATTTCACAAGCTGGTTTTTTATTGGATCTTTAAATTTGGGAGGTCTAATAATTTTGTGTTCCTTATACATTCTAGATATTAGTCCTTTATCTGAGGCATAGTTGGCAGTTTTTACCCACACTCTAGGTGTCTGCTGGTGCTTTCCTTTGCTCTGCAGCATTTTAATTTATAGTGATCTCATTTGTTGATTCCTGGTATTGCTTCTTTTGCATCTGGAGTCTTTTTCAGAACATGTTTACCTGCACCATGAGAATTACTTAATCTACTAGAAGACAAAATGAGTATTTAGAGATTTCTTAAAAGATCAATTCCAGCCCTATCCTTTTGCCACACTCTTTGCATTTTCTGCTCTTCTCGGTGGGATGGCAACACACAGCTCCAGGGTCACTGGTTGAGGGAGAGGCAAGGGTGACTACACCGTCCAGGTTTCCTCACAGAGTAGTTGTCCGTAACTATGAGTGCAGCCTGCGCAGAGTTTGCATGCTGGATATAGACGGTGAGCCTAACAGGCCCTGGCTCTCAGCCTTGGGCGGTGCAGCAGGATCCGCAAAGCAAGCCTACACATTCTGGTGCCTACGAAGTTCTCTGTCTACAGAGTGGTGCTGGGAGAGTCTGGGTTCCAAGTGTGACCTGTCCATAGCTCTCCTCGTAGGGCCTGGAGGAGAATGCCCTTCCTCAGAGAACGCTAAGGGACGTAGGCATTTGCTCTATAAATACAACATTCAGAGACGTTGACTTAGTTGCTCATGTAAATAATTTAAATAAAATGATATATGACTGAGTCCAAAGATGAATGCTTTCTTCTCCCCTAGAGGAGTGTGTCATGTTATAAGACATATTAAGACCCGGATGAGGTGCATAAGCCTTCACAGTAAGAAGAACACAAGCTTACATGGAATGAATAAGATAATGAACTGTTCTTTCTTTACTAGTTTTTAACAATTTTTTTGTTCTACTTGAATAGGTTCTAATTTTATACCAACTTTATTTGCTTACTTAATTACTTTTGCTTCTGACGTTATTCCTCTAAAGAAATTACCAGCAGTTTGGGAAGCATGCTGTTCTGAATTGTTTTGACATATGTGGATAGAAAAATATCTGTGCTGAAAATATCAAACAAATGCCTTTAGTTTTTAACATTCATCCTTAAACATCTGTTAATACAATTGGTATGGCAGCAGAATGCAAACACATTTCTCACTTTGAACCCCACTAGGTTTTGCAACATATAAAATTTATAACAACTCAGGCATCACTTCATCTCAATAAACAAGAATGTTCCACGTGAGCTCACTAGTAGCTAACTTGGAACAAATAAACCTCCCTCCTCAGAACTGTATCTTAGATTTAAATTTGGGAAAGCTTGCTATTTAACTTATACTTTAGTTCACCATTAAAGTATTGCTTTTGGACTCTTGCCAACAACAGCTTTAAACTTTCACAAGAGCCGTTGTTCCTTCCCCATTGCTAACGCACCAGTATTTCAGTGGTGCTCACTGGAAAAGAATGACAGTATAATTATAGACTTTTGCCTCTTATGGTCATAGTGGTATTTTGTCCTACTTTATCTGTATTCTTTATATGGCCTTTTCATTGTCTTCTTATGCAGGATTTGGGAAGACTTACCTGCTTTTGGTAAGAAAATAAAAGAGCAAGTATTTCATCCAACTTATTTGTTCTCCTCTGCATCTATAGCAAAACCGGAGAGGTGACCCCCAGCTGCACCCAAGAGCCCAGCATCAACAAAAAGCCCACAGAGGGTCAGTTGTGCTGCCAGATGTGCACAGGGGACCAGGAGGCCCATGCTGCCACTGCTGGCCTAACTGAGCAGCTGCCAGCAATTCACTTTAAATTGAATCTGGAGCTCTGTGGCAGATCATGAAATGCTGTGACCTCTTGGAATTTATCAAGGCGTGTCATTGTATGACATCATGTGTCACTAAGGACAGAGAGCACTTTCTGTCTTATTTATTTATTTATTTGGTACAGGGTTTCACTACACAACTCAGACTCATAGTGATCCTCCTGTCTCAGTCTTCCCAGTGCTGGGATTACAGACATGTGCCACCACACCTGGTTTCATTGACCTACTTGGCATGGGGCCCACATGGCATGCCTTACCAGGGATCAAACCCAGGTCTTTGCACTTGCCAGGCAGGCACTTAAACCACTGAGCTATCTGCGCAGCCCCATTTTCCATCTTAACAATACACATTGCTGTTGGGCTCAACCACAGACTCTCGTGGCATACTAAGAAAGGAATTTGTACTGCATCAATATCCACGAAGAAAATGCTGTGCTACATAATTCACAGCTTATCATACTTTTGTTTCAATTTTCCATCATGAGTTTGAATCATTGGCTGCACTCAAACACTGACATCATTCAGAACACTCGAAATTGGGTGTCCTGTATAACCCTCAATAATTACAATGATAGTAGTGGAAACGCATGGTGTTCTATTAATTTTCATGAGTATGGTAATGCATGAACATGTTACTATTTCACATTGACATACAATAAAAATGTGCAATATGCATTCTGAAGTCATCACGGTGTGCTTAACTATGTAAGATCATGTGTTCACTTTTTATTTAGCTGTTTTGCTCTTTTGAAAGAGAACCTCAAAGAACCCAAAGTCTATGAGAACCGAAATTTGGAAATTCATGGCTGCACCTAGCCCCATTTCCAAGTTTGAGAGGTGCTGTATATATTCTTTGTGTGGAAAGAACTAAATATAAGATTCTCTATTCCCCTATGCCATAGGAAATAGTTATTATTACATATATCTTTTGCAAGTGTATGTTGAATAATATTCATACATTATAAATATTATATTAATGTGTATAGATATATAAGTATTTATATAAAATATTAAATAACTTGAAATATTGATCTTACTTTACTACAGTAAAATGTATTTTTATCATTCCCAATACAATATATAATTTAGGTAGAAATATTCAAGCATTGATTACACTCATCAAATTAATTTTTCCAATTTCTTTAACTTTTGTAGTACCTTCTTACATTGCTAAATGTGGAATTTCTCTAGGTTTTGGATTAGATTTGAAGATCTTGTTTCTTTGATGTCAGTAGTATGTTAAGTATGTATATTTCTTTATACATGTATTCATGTGGACAATTTGATCCCCATGTTTGAGAAAATATATGAAATATCTGCTTCAATTTGCTCATTATATTGTTATATTGTGTTTACTGTGTTAACATGTGACCGTTTTTAAACAATGGATATATTCATAGTCTTTTTTGCAGGTGTATAATTTTCTCTGAAACGTGCAATGCAAATAACTGTATAAATAAAGATAGAGTCAAAACCTATTAATGAACTTTGTCCACAGAAACAAATAAAAGTTGAACTGCAAGCTGGAGAAACATCTTCTGTAGATGACGCAGTTCATATGCGCTGCTGTAGTCTATTACTTTGATCACCACACTCTCACCCTGCAGAAATCCTCCCTGCTCCAGCTCTCTGTTTATGGAAACACCTCCCACATATTCTTCATGTAATTTCTATTGCTTTTTAAAGTATTAGATTAGAGGTGTAATTATCTCATTAGAAGACTGCTTTCCCACAAGTACACAGTAACAATAAGATTACTGGGAATCACGTGTCAGCTAAAAATGCATTTGAGAAGCTAAAGTTACACTGTGATTTTCAGTGTTTCTGAGTAACTAGAAATATAGATATTTTGCATTAATCTCTAAATGTGTCCTGAACATCATGGTCCAAAATGTTTATGAGTGAATAATGTATTAAAAAATACTGCAATCAGTCTTTTATTTGAAATTTTAAAGTAGTTACTCTTTCAGAGAGGAGTAAACATCATGGCGAACGTATACGCTTGTTAGCTAAATTACTCCAAAAGTGTCACATCCTTGGAGCCAGCTGGAGGTGAGCTCTGCTTGGGCTCAGGGCGATCCTGCGGCCGCAGCTCCTGAGCGCTGAGATCACAGGGGTGCACCACAACACTCAGCTCAGAGTAAAAACAGCTTTAAAAGGCTGGAGGAAAATAAAAATAAACACAAAGCTGGGGATGTGCGTCAGTGCAAAGGTCCTGGGTTTAATCCCGATTATGGCCAAATTCCCCCAAAAGTACACAGCTTTATTTCATGCTACAGCACACCCATATTTATTTTGTAGAAATTTGATATCAAGGTTTATTGTAAAGTTGAGTTATAACTGGCTTGGCTGAATACTAATTGATGATTCGTACATTTAAATTCCTACCTAATGTTTAGATAAATTTTTATGACAATTCAACTATAAATGTTTTTATGATGACTCAATCTTCAGTTGTTAAATCACCATATCTCCACGTGGTACTTAGATCAACAGTATCTCCACATGGCACTTAGCTCAGCGTTTAAGCTCCACTGTGATAACTCCGCAAGTGAAATGGATAATTTGTTACCAGATGAACAATAATCAAAGACTACAAACCATTTCTATATTGCAGAGTACTCAAATCCATTTTTTATTCCTTTACATTTAGTACATGATTGAGATACCATTGAATCAAATCTCATTCACTGACATAGAAATATTTTAAACAGTTGTTTCATATATACCACACCAGTGTGTTGCCTGTGATAACAAAAGGAAACACTTCAATGCTTTTTATAGTTAATTAATTAAATATTTAATTTTTAGTGGAATTGGGAATTGGTCCTAGGGCCATCACATTGCAATACATCTCTATTCCTCCCTTCCATTCTCTGCCCTTTTTTTTCTTCCTAGCTTCTTTCCTTACTTCTATCTTGAACTAGGGACTTGCTAAATCACAAAGCTGCCCAGTCTGAGCTCAGCCCTTCAATCCTCCTGCCTCACTTTCCCAGAGAGCTAGGTTTATGGGGTACTTGCAGTTCTACTCATATTTTAATGCCTTGAACATTGATACTGTAAATCTGGTTTGACACATGGCTTTTCATTAGGACACATAAAAATACTAAATTTTCTTTGTGTATCTCAAGAAAAATTCTATTAATGTCATTGACAATCTATTTTATCTGCCACTTAGGACTTGCCGTTATCAAGTGTTCTGCTTTTATTAATCATTTTTTTATTGGAAAATCTATAAGTTTGACCAAACTTCTTAAAGCCCTCTAAATCCTTAGGAATTTAGAAGAAATAGTCATTACTTACAGGGTACACTTGTTTACAAATCTACAGAGTAGGAAAGGTAAACCTTGACATCATTGAGTCATGGTTCATGGAGAAAGGGGAGTAAGGATAAGAACGTTCATGCACTTAAGCAGGGACAGATCAAGCAGGAATCCAAAGCATGTCGGAGACTGAGAGTCAAACAGAAAGATCTTACTGAGAAAAAGTGAAGACAGAGACAGAGAGAGAGAGAGAGAGAGAGAGAGAGAGAGAGAGAGAGAGACAGAGACAGAGACAGAGACACAGAGAGAGACAGAGACAGAGACAGACAGAGAGACAGAGAGACAGAGACAGAGTGAGACAGAGACAGACACAGAGACAAAGACAGAGACAGAGACAGAGACAAGACCAAAAGAAATTTACAAATGGACGTTATGGTGCTTTTAAGGAGCACAGGCTGTTACCTTTGTGCTCCTGAGAAGAAGTAGCACCAGGAGGGTGCAGCCACTCGCCTGACGGAGCCTGGGTCTTGACGTGACAGCCCCCAGCTTTGCAAGCTTGCTGCCTCCACTCTATTGTGCATGAAATAATAGATTTCCATCTTACTTTGCTCGCATGCTGTGAAGTGCAATTGAAAACTATTTCACTAGTAAATTATAAAAATTAACTTCTTTCTAAGATGAGTACTATAGCATTATACTTGGTAATGCATAAAGTTTAAAATTAAACATTAAGGAATGAACTTTAAATATCTATGTCCTTACCATTCTATGGGTTATTTCCCACAATTTTGTAAAATGATTCCTTTATTTTCAAATACAATTTAAGTTATTCAAAATATTTCTTTTCAAAAACCACCAAAATAATTGTTTCCATTAGATCAAGTACAATAATGTTGGGGAAAAACAACAACAAAGGCAATATGATTAAGATGTTCAAGCATATTCTGCTCTTGTTTAATTATTCTTAAAGTTAAATTTATTTGTTTACAACAAATGAAGTATTTCAATATGATCCTATTTGGGCTGGGGAGATAGCTTGGTGGCAAAAGGGCCTGCCTGGGAAGTGCAAGATCCTGAATTGTATTCCCAGTACCACATGACATGCTGTCCCTGGAATAGGGTGTAGTAGCACATGTCTGTAATCCCGGGGCTATGGAAATGGAGACAGCAGAATCACTATGACTCTGAACTGCATAGTGAGACTAGTGCAAAAATAAAATAAAATAAAATAAAAAGTATGTATGATCCTATTTATATTCATAGGAATGCAAAACTAATCAGTTATATCCCAAAAGGTAAGTGGCAGTGTGGAGAACTCACTCAAAAGCTACAGCTGGCCCTGGGGCACGCTGAGCGGACTATAGATACCAGGTGTGGTGATGCATGCCTGGATGGCACTGGGGAGGTGAAAACAGGAGGATCACAAGGAGTCCAAGCTGCACAGTGAGACCCTGCACCAAATGCATAGAAAAAAATAATAATAAAAATAAAAACTGCAAGCATTAAAAGCCATAAATTATGAGTCATCCTAATATAAAAATCAATCCAAATTTACCTATATCTGTAGTAGGTGATAGAATTACTAAGCAAAGACAATGAAACGTGTGTTACAACTCTGCACTATGAATTCAAGAGAAAACCAAAAAAAAAAAAAAAGAGTATAAGTAGAACAGAGATATGAAGATTTTTTAACCACACAAAATGAACTGATGCACTTGGAAACAATGATGCCTGAGATAAAGAACACACTGGATGAAATGAACAATGGACTGGATATTGCAGAAGGAAAGGTTTGTGATGACAAAGAGTGAGTGATTGCATTATCCAAATTCAAAATCAGAAAAAGTATTTGAAAGAATTGAAAAGAAATCAGTGCCCTAAGAGATGACTTCTAATTCCTTCACCATTTCTGAAGGAGAGCAGAAAGGAGAATCAGGTGCAGAGAAACAGTAGAGACACTACAGAAAAATAGCTATACTTGATAAAAGATAATGAACCTAAAGCCCAAGCCTCATAAAGAAAGCTACACTAGGAAGTTATAGTAATGCTACCTGCAAACAATAAATAAAATTATCCTCAGTGTGAATTAAAAAGTACCTGGTATGGAAAGAACAAAGTTAAATATAGGAACATATTACTTGCTAGAAAATGTCAGAACGAGGGCTGGAGAGATCGGTCAGCAGACTAGGGCAAGTGCAGGGGCCGGGGCTCGATCCCCCGCACCGCATGCCATGCCAGCCCTGACCCCAAGCCTGCTGGGCTAGGCACCAAGACCAGGTGTGGTGGTGCATGCCTGTAATTCCAGCCCTGGTCATGCTGAAAACAGGAGAATCACTGAGTCCAGCTGTATAGTGAGACCTTGTACCAAATACATAAAAAAGAAGAAAAAATTGAAACAAAATTTAGTAAAGATGTATCCCTAAAGTAGCAAAAAAGAAAAATCTCTACCTAGAAGTTTTCATATGAAAAAATTATATCACAAAATATTAAGGCAAATTATGATTTTCTTTTTTGTATCGACATAAACTTATACATATAAATATATGCATAAATATGTCTACTTACATAGATGTATACATACATGTGTCTATATGTGAAAGTTACAGAATTATCACCAGCACTATTACACAATAAGAATGCCAAAGAAGTCCTTAAACCATGCTAGCAGATCATTATTTGGTTGAAAGCAGAGAAAATGTCAAGACTAGAAACACTAAATGAATAGATAAATATGAAGCTATTTTAAATGATCACTTACGACTCTCCCGACTTTGGTTATCTGAGAAAAATGTAATAAAGCCACATTGCCTGCTCTTATGTAGAAACAAAACCTTCTGTTACAATCACACAAAAAAATGTGAAGGATGCTTTTAGAGGATTCTTCCACAGCGCAGGAAATTACACACTATCGGTGATGCTAGTCTGTGATAAGCCCAACATACCTACTATGAAACCTAGCACAAGGCACTACGTATCAGGCAAGTTATCATCAGCACCTCACTTCTCCATTATTGCCTAACAATTTGCTTCCCAATTAGTAGCTTTGAACAATGTGTCCATTACCTGAATCCTCTCTGAAAGGCCTCACCAGGCTGCAGCAGTGTTGGCAGTGCAGCTGTATTGTCATCTGAAGCCCAGGCACTCCTGCAAGCTCATGAGGTTCATGCAGAATTAATTTCCCTACAATTATAAAATCCATGCAGCTAGCTTCTTCTAGCTCAGTAGGGGAACATCTCTCTAGGATTCCTAGACACTCTCTGGAAGGTTCCACCTGATCTGGCCAAATGCACCTTGGATTATTTATTTTGACTCCAAGATGGCTCAATGAGGAGACAGTCTCACTTGCAAAGTTATTGTGTAAGCTCTTTATATTGTCTCCTAATCACCGGACACCATCTAAGTATTGGGTATCACCTAAGAACCATATCTACCACAGGCAGGAGGCCAACAATGGAGATATAATAGAAAAATGAAAATTAAAGAGGACAAGAAAAAAGAAAGCCAGGAAAATGAAAATGTGAAGCTGTAGGCTTATTCATGTGGCCATAGCTGTCAAAATATTATTATAGTTTTAGGGTGAACAGTATTGTAGTGAATACAGCACAATTACTTCACTCATTATGTATCCATAGACGTGCATTAATTCTCATCTTGGCTACTGTGAATGAAGTGGTAGTGAAATCAGAAAGCAGGCAGAAAAAATAGAGATGAAAGAAGAAAGAAAGAAAGAAAGAAAGAAAGAAAGAAAGAAAGAA
>NW_004524705.1:4981527-5015868 GCF_000260255.1 Octodon degus | reverse complement strand
TTAAATAATAATATATAATACTGATTTCCTGTCTATTAAGCTTAAGAAGACAACTCAAAATTGCTTCCTGGTATTTTTATATGTTAAGTGAATAGACTGTTGTTATTTCTACATAGAACTATACAAGGAAATGTGATGACTCTGAACATAGCTTTCAAACTTCTTTATAAAATGCGATTACAACAACAGATTTTGCTGGGTGTAGCAGCACAGGCCTGTAATTCCAGTACTTGGGAGGCTGAGGCAGAAAGTTAAGGATCTGTATAAGCAGAAGAGTATAAATACTAAGTATATTGGGAGCCAGGGAAATGGCTCAGTGGAATAAGTGCTTCCCTGGCAAGTGCAATGGGCTTGAGTTCAATCCCTGCTTCTGAAAAAGAAAAAAAAAAAAAAACCCACTAAGTATAAAAAGTAAAGCCATATTAATACATGGAGCTGTAAAAGGCTCAGGTCAACAACTTCGGACATTGCCAGTCCTAAAGAAAAACTACTATTATGGACTACTGGGCTATATTGGAATATTTTGCTGAGTTCATGCACCTACAACATTTAAATGACAATTGAGCACCCTTATCTGACTAAACTAAACAAAAAAGGGGGATACAAATTAGCGACCATATTTGTATCTGTATATTCATAATAAGATAGATATACAACTATATTCTCTTAATTCAATGAATAGAGAGATTTGTTCTAATAGTGTTTGTGGACAGGATATTATATCTGCACCTTGTACAATGAATAACCACTAAGACAACAATATGTAATGTATAAACTATTGAAACTGTGCTAGTAATCAGTTTTGAAACTGTCTCATTGTTAGTCTCTTTTTTTTTTCAGAACCGGGGATTGAACTCATGCCCTTGCACTTGCCAGGCAAGTGCTTATTCTACTGAGCCATCTCCCCAGTCCCTCATTGTTAGTCTCTTATTACAGACTAACATTAAAAAAAAAAAGGATCTCTGTGAGTTGGAGGTCAGCCTGGGCTACAAAGTAAGTTCCAGGCCAGCCTGAACTGCATAGTGAAGTGAAACCCGGTCTCAAATAAATGCAAATAAAAATAAAACAGATTTTTACAGAGGAAGAAGGACTACTATAACCAAAATCCTAGGAATGGGTGATGCAGAACAGATATCCATTTCATACAGTTCTAGAAACTAGAGTCCAAGGCCCAGACACTACTAGTGAATTAGCTGAGAGCTCGGTCTTCCACTCCTCCTGAGGGAAGGAGGACTATTCCACCTGTACTTGGTGGAAGGAACAAAGAGGGAAAATAGCTTCATTCATGATGGTGGAGCATTCACAATCTCAGAATTCCTGAAAGCATTGTGCTTGGAGCTTAGCTTTCAAATACATCGATTTGGGGAGCTCACTCAATCACTAACTCAAAATGCTTTTGAGTATCATGGAGAATCTTATTTTCTAAAAGTATCATTGTTCATGTTAATTTTTTTATCATAGCTTTTGTATGAAAAGAAATAAACAGATATTGAGTAATATACTACCAAGGACCTCACATTATCTCATAAGCTACAGGGTCTTGAAAACTGTTACTGGACTTATATGTTAGTTGATTCATTTGCTTGTTCAACAAGCATCTTAATCGTTGAGATACTCTTGGCCTTGCCTCGCCATCACAGATCTATTGCTGAGGAAAACAAGGACTCGTTGCTATGACATTAATTTTTGTCTCCATGAAATAAGAGATAAATAAGGAGTTGAAATCATAGGACTGTAGCTATAATACCTGACATCTGAGCTAAATGATAGAGATTTTCTTGGTTATTTAAACCTCTGCGAATAATAAACAAATTAATACAAATGAAAAATTGAAAATAAAACCCACCACAGCTACATATATATTTGTGTTTCCTTACATAACCTGTTTCATATTGTAAATGTAGTTTGGCATGTAGCAAGTTTGGTTAAATGTAAGAAGGAGAAAGCACTCAGTGTGCTGTTCTTTTAAGTTGACTGACAAGTATAGAAAAGAAAAAACCCTACAGAGCGGACTCTGTGTGTTATGCAAGTTTTCTATCAGTGAGCTTTATTGTTTGCAAGTCTTGGCTACACATTTATATATTATATATTATATATTATATATTATATATTATATATTATATATTATATATTATATATTATATATTATATATTATATATTATATATATGGTTAATATATACAGATTAGAAAAGCATATATGCATATGAATATATATATTCACAAATTTGCATCTAAACTTTATGGGGCTCTAGGTAGCAGCGTGAATCGAACTAAAAACTTCTGTAAAGGATGCCATGATTTTACGACAAAAAGGAATTAAGATGATTGCAAAATGCATGTACTGCAAACATGTACTAATAAAAAATTGGAAGAAGAGAATAAATTAAGCCATTCAGAAATGCTAGAATTAAATAAGGTATGAAAGAGAGGAGATTTCCATTTTTCTTCAAATGCATATTTCAGTGACAGATCCACTATTTTTCATGAAATGAAAGATAATAGATGACAGTGAGCAGCAGATTCAGTGTATTATTGGTGCTCAATCAATCAATGTACCAGCATACACAGATAAGCTGCATCACACGCATTTTCCGTTCCCTGCGTGTCAGATGGTGCAGTGTACCCGCACTTCCTAGCTTCAGGGAAGTTCGCATTCTACCACAATTTACACTAGATGTGTGCTTAAAATGATGAAAATAGACTCAACAATTTTATTTTGTTAGGAAATCTACTTTCTACTTTACATTGTCATCATCTTACAATATTCTATGTCAATAAATACAAGTCCTTTAAAGATTTTGATGATTATTTTTATAATGTTTCTCTCTCTTTTAAGACATTGAAGTCTTTAAACTTAAGGCTTGTCCATATATTGAGTCTCCAACACCAAACTGGGTCTCCACTCCTAAATAAACCATATGTCTATTCTTGGATGAAATAGTGGACCCTTAACTTAATTAGTGTGGATTCTGTTTATAATGAAAGCCAGTTAAGCTGAGAAAGAACAGAGCTATAGCTGCTATCTTCTTCAGTCTTCCTACACAAGATTTAGTGCAGAGAAGGGTGCTGTTGGAAGTGACGGGCAGGTATTGCTCGGAGTTCTTTGCTAGTTCTTGATAGCTGTATGTTCTAGAGAGCAGTTCATGCTAGTCTGTGGTGTACAAGTGATCAGAAATGGAACAAAAAAGCTGGCATTTGCATAGTGCTATGCTGCTGCTGTGTTATCTCTTTTACTGCATGCTGCTGATTCTGATTGCTGCTTCTATTACAGAAACATCACTGTCCACTGAACTGATCCATTTTTTCCCTACATATTTACTTTTCCTTCCTTTGCCAAACACAAGGTCTTCTTTGGATGGGTAATTTTGTCAGCTTGATTTGGTTGGAAGGTGTCTAGAAAGTTAGTCCAGGACTTTGTCAAGTGCATCTCTCAAGGTGTTCCCAGACATGGTTTGCATGTGGGCCAACACAGAAAGACCCAGAGCTGCCCCACAGGGGGCAACACCACCCATAAGCTGGGCCAGAGCACAGAAAAGCCCAAAGGTCACATGAGCTGGAATTTTCAGGAGGAGGTGAGGTTTTGTTTTCTTCTGTTTATCTTTTTATTTTTTTTTACTGCCGTCACCTACACATAGGAGACCCTGGCTTCTTTAGACTTTGAATGACTCACAGCAGTAGCTCTACAGAAAGCTGCGAGGCCATCAGCCTTGAATGTGGCCTGCAGCACTGAGCTCTCCAGTTCCAGGGCTTCCACCTTCTTGGATCAACAATCTGCCAGAATATCTCGTTGTCCAGCATGGAGGCAGCCACTCCACAGTGTACAGTCTTCCTCTATTACCATGAAAACCAATCGGACAAATCTTCCTTTCATAATATTATGGCTTTGTTATGGAGAACTCTAATTGCCTTAAGCAATTACATAAAGAAAGATGCATCAGCCCAGTCTCATAGACAATAAATTTTTTACATAACTTGAGAGATATTTAACTCAATAGGCATGTTGACTGGAATTTAAAAATTGTCCTACTTGAGGATTCTAGAAACACTAAAAGTTATACATATCAAATGCCTTTTGTATTCCCAAGTTTCATGCTAAATCAAGGAGACATTTTAAGGAGGCAGGGAGAAGACTGTTTAGATAACAATCATTTGAAGGACAAGAACCTGGAAAAGTAGTGCAAAACTGCCTTTCAGCCCAATGCTGCATCAACTGTTCCTTTCTTGCAATATTGGTCATACAGTGGACCACAGCAAGCTAATTACATTAGTGATATGTAATACTTAGGTGCAGAATGGAGCATCAGGCAGCACCATATGAAGTTCACTGGCTCTGTGTACTCTCTCTCAGCTTCCCTTTCCAGTCAGCTGCCATTAACCTCCTGACAATATATTGATTGGCTCCTCTCAGCTGATCACTGCAAGTGATTTCTGGTAACTTCCTGTCTGGCTTGCTCCCTGAGACTCTTACCATTTTCAGCTACTAAATCTGAAGTCTATCTTTCCCTATAAGTATCATAATAAACTCATCCCTTTCCCAACCATTATTGGGTATTTTCTTTAGTCTCTCAGTAACCTCCTGCATTGTCCTAGCTCTCCTGGGCTATGGATCAGATATATTATCACATTTGGAAATGGAAGCCAATATGAATTTTTCTTAAATTTGTTCAGGAGAAACAATAAGCAGTCAATTATTATTTCCATCCATCACTCAGGTGCATGTAGAAGATAAAACCATTAAATGATAATATAGGTAATATCTTGCTATGAAATGTAAAAATTGAATATAATAATAAGGTTTTTAATAGAAAAAAACTTAATTTTGTTATCATTATGGAAAATATACAGTGCTATGCAGGTGAAGTCTTGAAGGTTAGTTAACTAAAATATAACTGATTATTATTGTGAAAAGAAATAGAAAAGTCCTCAAAATTATAATGAGACTGTAGCTTTTAACACAGTGTTGATTGATTCAACAAGGTAATCCTTAGGTAGCTTTACATTTTATATCAATATAAAATTAATCAAACACACTGACATTTAAAAATCCTTGAAGAGAATGTAATGGGATGAGAACTTGACATCCCAGGCAGCAACTCACATGGAGCATCTCTCAGGATTGGAGACAATCGGCTACAGAAATTCTACCCTGTTCTCAACTGGTCCCATACTAAATAACATGTTCAAAAGGACAAACATGAGAGCTCTCTGCAGGAATTTTGACAAATTCATGTGCATGTATTTGTCCTTACCCAACGATTTTGTGTTAACTGCAAATTTACTAATATTCAGTACCAGTTATTCAACTTAAGAGTTTGCTCTTGCCAGGCCAGCACTGTGCTGCTGAACTACATCCCTGGCTAAATTTAGAAAATGTATAAGAAAATATTTTAAAATTCTCTGGATCAAATCTATTTCAAAATTAACATAATGACTAAAAGATGCACAAATAATGAGTTTCTTAGCTCTGCACGCTTGCCCATTGCATATCAAATTTGCACCTTACATATCTCTCCATTGAGAAAAGAATCAAATCTATTAAACTGTACAACAGCATGTTACTGCAGATGACAACAAGAAGAGCGTCCTTGTGAGAGACTGAAGAGGTAGGGGCAAAAAGCTTTTATTGTGAGCTCAAGACCAACATCCTGACTGCAGGTCAGGACTCCCAAGTTGTCAGCCCCCTACTGAACTTTACCTCCGGGTTGCATGCCTTTCACATTTCCATAGTAACAACATTATCTCGTTACCTCCATTTTAGAAATTTTATAAGAATGTCACACAATTTTCATAAGGTTTGCATTTCCCAGACACTGTTGACCATCTGCCTGTCACATGGTATTGTGTTTCAACATTTACTTTATTCCTTAAAATATTCTATTTGGTCCTCTTTTATAACTATTTTTCCCTAAATGGGTTTATGGTTAGCTACATAGGAGAGGGTCAGGGAGTGAGTTTATCCATAGTTTAAATGTACTTAAGTGACCCTCCCATAAAAACAAGTTAAAAAGAAATGGGGTTTCTTTAGCTCCATCAAGTAGAATATTCATTGTACAGGCTGAACAATTGCCTTCTATTTTTCTGTCCTTTCTAGTGCAGTTAACACATACCCTGTCTGCTGGGTGGTGATAATGTAGTTATGAGTTAAAGAACACACATGATCAGAATGGACAGTCCACACATCTGCATGTCTCCCTGCTTCCTTTCATCTACTGGCCCTTTGAACATTTGATATTCATGTGATAGAGGCAAGTTACAAGCACTATGACAGACTTGTTTCAAAAATGCCAGAAAAAGTCGTCTCCATTAAGCAACTGACTTAGTAAAAAAACTACAGAATCTGACTTTCAGGAGAGAGAAAAGACAAGCTGCAGCATATACAGATGTGCAGCTAGGAAATCATTGTTGAGAAAGATGCTAGTCTCATAAATCCAGAGATCGTTCATCATTTTTGTGAAAGGTGCTCATCTACTTAGAGTCCATGTGTGTGTGTGCATTCATGTATCTGCATGTGTAAGTGTGTACAGGTGAATTTAGCTGCATTTTAATTTTTCAGAATGATATGAGGTAATCGGTTAAAGTATAAAGATATCTATACAAATGAGTAGCATCAATGGTACTGCTTCTTTTCAGCTTTAGATATCCTATTGGTGAAAAAAAATTTGCATATATGTTTTAAAGTATGCAGCAGAATATCTTGATGTACATATGAATATATAAAGTATTATAAAATGATTACCATAATCAAATTGGTCAACGTAAGCTTTGCATTACATAAGAGCTACTTGTGCTCTGTCTTTGAGTAAGAACTGTTTGAAATGTTCATTCTTAGAGCACATTTGCAGCACACAATGATTACACTCACGGTGGAGAGTCGGTTCCTGCTCACAACACATCCTAATTCATTTTATGTCCTCCTGTTTCTCTCCACATTCCCCCATCAATTGATTCCCTTCCTATTTGCAAAAGATCTATGTTTCTTTTTCTGTTATCTAAATTATATTATGTATTGAGAAAAAAAAAATTCCTTCTACAATGCTACTTAATAGAAATGAAAGAGAAAATAGGGCAAACTCTGTGGAAATGTACAGGCAGATTTGATGACCTTTCTGAGAACTTCAGCTGTCTCTCTCCTTGAACTTCAGGGATTTTTAGGGAGGCCAAATGGAGTGAGAAGAGCTCATTGTTAAGCTTTATGCAGTCTCCTCTCACTGGAGGCTACAAGGATGGAAAGCTGTACATAAAAGTTTCAAGCCTTGAATTCTTGCTTAGCGTTTTTCATCAATCCTCCTCCTGAACCCACAAGAGTCATTTTAGTAGAACAAAATAAAAAGTCCTATTACCCAGGAAATGCCAAGGGTTAGAAGCTATGTGTCAAGAAGCCGGGCAAATGAACAACTATCAGAACAAAAGATACATGAATAGCAGCACCCCTACTCATAAAAGTACAAATATATGCAAATCCTATACCAGAAATGAGTTAGAAACTGAATTTCTACTTCTCATTATATCATAAAATCAAAATTATCCATTTTCTTCAATTATGTGATAGATTTTAGTGCTATATGTGGTGCATCTCTAATGCTTTTTAAATATCAATGAACTAATCCAAATATTTTCCCAGGAATCATTTCTTTAAAAATCATGTGTCATACAAACTCATGCGAACATTATCATCCACAAAAAGAAAATTTCTGTTATTTCAAAAGACTAGATATTAATTTTCTTAGTAATTGTATTGATGAAGAACTAGCCTGGGCTCTAATGGTCTTACAAGTGACCTCAAAGCAGAGGTGAAAAAGAGTTGGTTTTCTATTAAACCAGGCACAGAAAGGTCAATCAAATTTTAAAACTACACTAGTAAACATCATGGAATTCTCTTTTCAAATAGAGAACAAAATAATGTTTAGAATTCTCTTAAAATTCCAATATAATTTTAACTACGTTGATTGTTTTGTCTGCTTCTTTCCTCGACTTTTCTTTAGAATGATTTTGCTGTTTCAAATGCACTCACCTCCATTTCTGTGCTCATAGCTTGTACCCAAGCAGCTACCTTAACAATAACATGTAATATGTTAACTTCTTACTCTCCTATTATTTTGTTATGAATTTTTTAAAATGGGCTGAACTCCTAATTCCCTTTCCAAAGAACATGCTTTTGTTTGCATCTCTGTGGGAACACCAAGTCACTCAGGGAGATTAGAGGCATCTCCAGAAAGCTTAAAATTTATGTTGGAAAGCAAATTCAAACGAATCTGCAACTTCATGGCATCATTATGTTTTTTGTCAAGACATAAGCACAAATACATATGCACACACATTTGAAGTTAGTCAAAATAAAGTGAAATGAAGCAGCATAAGAAACAAATGACACAGAAGCGCTAGTTGAAAGGCTGGGGCCAAAATAAATCATTTTGAATCTTAATGAAGTCTTAAAGATTTTTCTGCCATAAATTACCATAATAGAGCAAGAAACTGTTTGAGGCTATCAATACTGATATCATTAGAATTTCCAAATGTGAACATTTGAATATTAACAAGGAAAAAATATAAAACAAAGTTCACTGATGTTTTCAGTTATTTAGTATATATTTCAGGAATAAAGGTTGTGGAGTGAATTTAGGAGAAGTTGAAGCTCGAATGTGAGATCTGTTTTCTAACCTTTAATTTCTGTCCTTTATAATTAGTGAATTGCTGCACCTGGTGATAACACATGCATATAGAAAAGGACTTAGCTATTTTCATGAAGGCTATTAAAAGGTTGCAAGAGGGAAAAAGTAATTAAGTATTGCTTCCCACCTTATAATAGCCACAAACTTATTTAACCTCTCCTCGGCCATGCTTAAAGAATACTTATGTATGTCGGTGGAGCTCCAGTTGTACTACAACGGCATATAAACATTTAAGAAGTCAACTGAAATGCGTTTTACTTTTGAACTCTGATGCTGGCTATATTGTCCCAAGAGTTTTTAATTATCTATTTTTCTTCTTTTCATTAATTATCTTTATATGCTTATGCCTGTCTCTAACGTTAATTCTAGAGATGCTGGCATGAAAAAGATTATGTTAGTACTTTCTTCTTTTGTTCATCAGAAGAGCAACACATTTGCCCTGTATTTTCTTTATTATTTTGTGTGAAGTTGTAATAGAGTTTCTTACTATTAAATGAAGGCCTTTTCCTATTTCTTCCCATTTCAGGATGCTTTATGTGTAGTTAGACCTCAAGTTTTCAACCACAGAGAAAATTTAGTAATTGTAGATTGTTTTTAGTTGAATATCATACATATCACTACATTAAATCACTATATCTTAGCACCTGAGCCTACACAATTAAAATAAAGTCAAGCATTGTGGTCACCTAACATACAGATGTAACACACATGTACATTTTTAGAAGTTTGCATCCTTGGTAAATCATACATCATCAATAAAATGATGTGAAATAAGAAATTTGTGGGGATAACACAACTACAGATCTCATGTGCAACCTGCAGACTACATGTAATGGAACTGTATTGTATTAGGGTTTTTGTCAAGTGGATATTAGCCAGTGTTAAAAAAGGAAAAACTGTGAAATAGCAGATGTTAGCTTGACTCAGTAGAGTGCCATAAGTTCCTAATAGCAATGCTCTAAGCCTCATGTACATGCAATCTATTTTATAAAAGAAAAAAACGGCAAGAAAATAGTTTAGTATAAACTTTTGTGCAGAGTTGCCAATATATTATGAAAAGTGCTTATGAAGTTATCTTTAATTCAGCAATCATTGCATATGTACAACTGGTGTAAAAATGTAACTGTCGTCATACTTTTTCATTGCAGCATTCCTTAGAATTACAAAATATTGTAAAAAAATGAAAAGTCAATATACATTTTGATTGTGAAGAAGAAACACAAGAAGGAAATAATAAAGACCAAGAAGCTCTGTATGTGTGTGCATTTGTGTATGTGCATGCACGTGCGTGTTCACATGGAGGTGTGTGTGTAAATTTTTCCTAGGAAAGATCAGTAGGTGTTGAGCATAATAAACACTGGAAGGTAAAGGTCTCAACATTTTTTCATTTGACCACTTAAAATTATATCCAATATGGTGACAAATTCAATCATTTGCAAAGATTACTGAATATAGTGACAAGAATCTCAATGAAATCAAGGATGTGCAAGTGTAAAACCATCATATACTTGGGAAGTTTCAAATGTGCTCCGGCTGCTTTGCAGTGAACATCTTTTCCTCAGATACCTTTTCTAGCTAACGGTCTTCTTATTGGTAGGTGACATCTATGGTAGCCTCAGTGGTGCCACCAACAGAGTAATCTTATAACACTCCACACAGGATTTAGAAAATGTTGTAGTGAAACTTCCTGGGCTGAGTTGTTAACTACATATAAGTAGATGATGAAATGCTTTGATTTATTTGACTTAATACAGATTTTTCAGTTATGTGTTCCATCAAATGTAGTACATATCATTTTAATCAAATATATGTAACATAATATTTTCTAATACACTAGGACTTAGAAATGCAGTTTGGGGAATATATTTAAGGATGAATAAAACAGTAACTAAAACCTCTTTTCTTAGATGACAGTATTTTAATGTAAGGAATACTTCCACTTGTTCACAGTAAACTGCACATAAACCTTTCTCTCTAGTTCTTGCACACAATTAGCCCTGTTAAAAGATACAAAGCATTATACATTATTCATGGCATCATTCTGCAATAATAAATGTTAAATTATGGAGATACTTTATTCAAACTTTTGAAGATTAACCAAGCAACTAATTACTTTAAACGTGTAATATATTCCCATCCATGCCCCTTTCCAAACACAGGCATCTTATTAAGTCTTGAAGGATTTTCTCCTCCTTTGCATGCACAGACCTTGAAGATATGCAAAACGATCTCTCTGGCTATTGTGCGAGTACATCTAAATAAGAAGCCAAGTTCAGGTCTTGAGATTTAAGAGCTCCTTAGAGAAGGAAGGCAATAACTCATGGCTGAGAACAATATAACTGTGTACCCTAAGGTTAAGAACTAAGACAAAAATCAAAGATCTCCAGGCACATATAATGTCATTCAGTCATTAATGTAAAAATAATCTACCTTCTTAAATAAATACAAATATTATTTGCTAGGGAGAAGTTAGAAATATCTTGGACCACAGAAAATATAAATTAGATTTTTTTAGAACATAAAAATTCAGGAGATCTTTTTAAATTTTACCTATGTATGCATGTATGTATATATGTATTTCATACAGGATCTCACTGTGCAGATCAGACTCATAGTAATCCTCTGTTTTCAATCTCACCAGCGCTGGGATTACAGCCATGCAACACCACATCTAGTCTATACAGCCTGCCCAGTGAGCCCAGGGGCGGGGCTGCCAAAGCGTGTGGTGCTAGTTCCCCAACCCTGCACTTGCATAAGCAGCTGCTTAGTCTCCTGAGGTACCTCGCTGGCCCCAATTTATGTTACTTTTAAAATTCTTGTTGACACCTGTTCACAGTCCACAGTGGTCACCTTTGCCATGAGGAGCTGTCATGGCCACAGTGCACCTTAGTTCTGTTGTTTGTCCCCTCCTTGCCCTCTTTCTACCTCTGCTTCCCTTTCCCATTGGCAAAAATACTATTTCCATTTTTTCTGGATATTTTTCAAAATGTCTTTCATTTTCTTCCCTCCTCTCACTCTATCTCCTTTTCTCTTTGCCATTTAATGCCCTCCCTAGACCCTATCCCCTGCTTATAATCTTATTCTTTGCTATGTCTTGGCTGTCCATGACAGAAGCACTTTGATGCTAAGGCGTGTGTGCCTGATTTATCTCACTTAATAGTATGACCTTGAGGTGCATCTGTTTTCCCCACCAACGCCTCAAGTTTATCCTGCTTGATGGCAAATAGATCAATATTGACAATCCTCAAAAAACTGCAGCTAGAAATTCCATCTTACCTGGCTGTTCCCTTTCTAGGTGTCTTCCTGAAACAGTTCAGGTCTTCATGTCTCAGTAATCCATGCATTCCCACGCTTAGCAAAATTGTGGAAGATCTTATCATGCACCTGGAGTCCCAGTTGAGGAATATTTATGCAACGCACACTAGATTTGTACCTGCATCTTAGCATCAGTGCATGCTGTTCCATTCGTAGCTTTTCAGAAGCTGTCAGTCCAACAGGACCTTGTCAAAGCCTTGCTTCTGGGCTAAGGTCACTGAGGCTGGTGCAGAGTTCACAGGGATTCTATTGCTTGGGCATCATACAAACCTTAGCTGTAGTGATTTTTAACACAAATCTCTTTTTTGCTTGCAAGTTAAAGTGGCACCTTCAAATGAAGGACAATTGCCATAGGCTGAGGGTTTGTGTCCGTCCAAAACGCATGTGTGGAAATTGGATCAACCATGAAGATTGTAGGTCCTGAGAAGTGAAGCCTCATGCACAGCATCAATACCTTTGCAGAAGAGCTACTGAGAGATGCTCTGATGCTTGTGTCGCGTTGGGAGGCAGCGAGAGTCTCCGGCTGTCGGGACCCACCTGCACCCTGCTGCTGGGCCTTCCAGCTCTGGGCTTGAGAAACGCTCTTTGTTTGTATCTCCTCGAATTTTTGGCCTTTGACAACATCCAGAAAATAAACCAACCGAGGTCAACTTCATTCCACCTGTTTCACCATGTGTTTCTGCTGATTTTCTTACATTCCCCATACTTACTAACACTTGTGTCCTTCTGTTAAGCTTCTCACAAGTTTTTTCGAGCATTCAGGCGTTCATAACTGCACAGGACTGCGAGTGCTTCAGCTCTCCACTGCGAAGAGCAGTAGAGGACATTCACAGGTCGTTCACTGCGGCAAGACAGAGCCACGGCTGAGAGGCCAGAGTGGCGACTTCCTACTGGAGCCTGTTTTCTTTTGAGACGGGGTTTCAGTGTGCAGTTCAGGCTCATCTTGAACTCAATCTGCTCCCCAGGCCTGCGGTGCCGGCCCCGCCCCCGGGGGCACTGAGACAGCACTAGAGACCTGGCATCGTGGTGCGCGCCTGTAATCCCAGCCCTTGGGAGGCTGTAAACGGGTGGATCACTACGAGTCCAATCTAGTAGTGAGACCCTAAACACACTGTAGATCCTTCCCTAAAATGCTAAGATAAATAAACAAATAAATAAGCTCACACTACAGCCCAGGCTGGCCTTGAACTCACAGAGATTCTCCTCAGCGCTGAGATTGGAGGCATGCTTCACCATTCCTTGCCTACGTGGCAGTTTTTGATTACAAAGGAAGATTTTTTTATGTTAATGTGGATATTCATGCAAATAATTATCCTGGAAGAATTTTCAAACAATATTCAGGCAAAAGTAACAACATGATTCAATTTATAAGTGATAAAAATGAATGGGAAAGCAGTATATTCCTTTAGCACATTAAAAACTCAGGGAAACTGGAGCAGTGGTGTGTTGGTATATAACCAGGGACTAGGTTTACAGAAAAAAGAAATCTACATCATGGAAAAACACTTTTCTCTTTTAAAACACCATAATATTTGAATCTCAGATTTCTGAGATGAGCTATTTCTCTTTGCTTTTTAATAGTATAATTTGAATAATTTTAATTTCCTTTGAACATATGTCTTTCTATTAATCTAAAAAAAATACCTGATTTATTTTCCAAATGCTTTGAATGCTTTTTTGGTCTATTCTGATAAATCTTTAGCTTCCGTGGAGAATTAGTATCAAGTCAAAGCCAAATGTTCATCTGCTCAGCTCACACATAGCAAGTCTACATACTCAAGCACAGGTTTGAGTTAATCAGAGTGATGTTTTACTGAATCCTCTGCCCCTAATTGCATTATTACTAGAGTTATATGATACAGTTTTCTCATTCTAAAATAGTTAGAGTTCATAAAATAGTTCACATATTCTTCTGGGCATTCTGACTATTTCTCTGAGATCAAATGCCTTCTCATTCTAAGGCTATGCCAGCCAATTTGAAGGCTTAAAATGTTCCTATCAGATATAATAAATAAGTAGTTTAAAATTTGCCTTAAATTGCAAGAAATATAAAACATTTCAAAGTGAATTGTTTATATAAGATAGGGTCATCTCTAGTATATTTATTGAACATGCTGTAACATGTCTAATATCTATTATATATATTTATGCATAAAATACAAATAATGGATTTTCAAGATTATGCTAATGAGTATAGAAATACTCTACAGTAGTAGAGAACACTCTCTTATTTAAATGCTGATTACTGAACAGAGAATTATTAATACATTTAAATCCAAACTTCAAAAATTATTGAAATTAGAGGCATTTCTGCTTGATTCAGGGGCACCTGAACTTTCACTCTACTAGAGCCCCCTAAAATAGTACTTGGCACCCATTTACTTGTTCTTTCTCTCACACATTCATTCAACACATGACCTTGAGCCTTACATACCTGGACACTCACTTCGGTGTCTTTTCTTCCATAACCCTGCAGGGAAAGTCAAGGTTTTGGACGCAGAGTCAAGCTGACTCATGCTTGGGATCCGCTGGCCTCCACATTCTGCGGAGTGGTGAAGTGTCACTATTGTGCGGCATTTCCCTGATCTTCATCAATCCACCTCACACTGTGCGCTTGCCAGACTGAGTAGAGCAAATGAAGTGTACACGGATCAGCAGATTCATTGTGAGGCAGCAAGTTGTTGTGATTTCCGCGGTCTCTTAGTGCGTCTAAAGTGATGCCTAACAACATTGCCCTTTGCTGGAATTCCATTTCCAGGAAGCCTGACAGAAACATATGAGTTCAACAGGACCCACGCTGATATCATTATTTCGTTAGCATGGACTCATTTTGTCACAATACACAAACAGAAAGTTATTAGATAGACGCTGGCTCACAGGCTAACATGCCACTTCCATGATCTTGCAAGAGCCACCCTACAGTTTTCTTTGTTCAGCACACTTTATTTTTTCCCATTGTGTTAGGTAATAAATTACAAGATAGAATTAAATTAGTTTAAGTTATATTTTTATTATTGAAAGAAAAATAGGTCATATGCTTATCTAAGTAATAGTTTCAGATTAAAAGTATACTAGCAAATGTTATAACAAGAGGGGCTAGGGAGATGGCGCAGTAGAATAAGCCTTTTCCTGGTAAGCACAAGGGCCTGAGTTCAATCTCTGGTTCTGCCAAAAAAATGTTATAACAATAAATGAGAACACATTTATATGATGAAGTAGATATGTGTGCCTGTGCATTTGTGTTTAACATGAGAATGAGATGAAGAGACAGAGAGGAAAACAGAGACGCAGGACAATGACTGCGCAACAAAGTTTTACTGAGGCCATGAAGATAGCTCAGGGGTAAGCACCTACCCAGCAGGCGCAAGGTCCTAAGTTCAATCCCAGGTACAAAAAAAAAAAAAAAAAGCAAAGTTCTACTCAAAATAGTTTATTTTTTCTTTCCTTTTTTTCTTCTGTATTTCTTAACTGAGAAACAAATAGTAATGAGACAGTTTAAAAACTGATTAATATGACAGTTTCAGTAATTAATACATTGTACATTATTATCTTCTTAGTGGTTATCCATAGTACAAGAAGCAGACAGGATATTCTGTCCAAACACTGTTAGTACAAATCTTTCTTCTCACTGAATTAAGCGAAAGTAGCTGTGTACCTATCCTAAGTATTCTGCATACGCAGATACAAAATGGTCTTTCCTTTGTATTCCTTTTTTTGTTTAGTCCTGTCAGAGATGGGTATTCTATTGACTTATTGATGAGGTCAATAAAGAGAATGTTCTCATATCACATGTATAATATACACATAACTTTATTAACATCTATAATATTAATAAAACACCATAATTAAAGTTAGAACATGCAAAATGTCAATAAAATAAAAGAACCTACGTCTCTCCTTCTACATCTGGAATACTTTACTGATGCAAATTCTAAGTATTGTACTGAGGATGATATAAAAACACTTCTAACATAGTTGATTTATTCTGGAACACTTACAAAACAGATTTGCATTTCCTCCGCAAAGCTGTTTGTTTTATAGCAGAAAAGAAGATAAAGGGATTTATCATTAAAGTCTGCTTAGAGGTCAGTAATTTAAACTTGCATGACAGAATGTACCATATTTACTAATTACAACACTACAGGAATATTAATCAAATGTGAATAAAAATATCTAGTGACAACCATATGGTACATTGAAAACAAATGGGAGAGAGAGAGAAAATTGTCTTCCTAGAGACAGTATAATTAAATTTGAGAAGAATGTCCTCCACCTATAAAAAGCGATGTATAAGAATAGTTGAAAATGGTGGAATAATTCAGAGCATGCGTGCTCTGCGTGGGGCTGCAGGACACAGTGCAACACATTCGTGAGTGTCACTGATAGGAAAGATTGAAAATCCAGCCAACAGGACTCACAAGTGCTAGCACGTGAGGAAAAGTGTGTCCAATTACGCTGTCTGTATTGAGAACCAGCAGCACAAAGAGCCAGAAAAGAATCCAAACCACCAAACAAATGATGCTTGAAAATCACATCACTACTTTCTAGTCTTTAAAATGTGAATATAAGAGAAGCATTTAGTCACATTTAATGATAACTTATAAGCGTGCACATAGATGTTGGATCGTTTTCATTATGTATCACTGTTATGACACACACTGCCGGAAGGAGAAACTTGTTCCTGTCTGGACTACAGTCTGCAGAGAGTGGAACCTAAGCAAAGATAATGTTGTTCAAAAGTCGTCTATTGTTCCTTCCCTTCCAGATTTCCTTCTATCCCTTCCCAACTCATTTTAATTTCACTGTTGCTTTACAAACTAAAAATATGTTCATTTTCATTGCATCACTAGCAATCCTTCTTTCTTGTGTCGGTCAGGACATTACCATACTCAAGAGTGGCCGAGTGACCCTAACTGAACACAGTCCTCAGCACTGCCCACTGTAACACCTGCTGACCTGCCGCAGGCTGATCCGTATTTGCTCTCCAAGAGTTTCCTCCTTTCTGTCCTCTCCTAATCTCCCTTCCCAGTCTGTATGTGTGCCTGTGCGTGTCTGTGTGTGTATGTGGTGGTACGAGGGATTGAACTCAGGACCTTGTGCTTACCAGGCAAGCACTTATTCTACTGAGCTATCTCCCCGGCCCCTAACTATCTGCCCAGTCCCTTCCTTCCCAGTGTTTAAAGCCATGTATTAAGTCCCAGTAAGATAAACTGTCTTCTGAGCCCACTGGGTGGTGGCATTTGATGTGAAAACTTCTGTCCTTCTAGGCTTTTGGAGAGCAAGAATCCAGTTCAGGACTCCTTGTTCACCAGTGAATCTGTTGAAAGTCCCACTTTCCAATGATCTCCTCCCATGCACACTGTACCCATGATGAAGTCACGTTTACGCCGGGAGTACAGGGGTGCCAGAAGTACTCTGCAGCCTTTCAGTGAAAAATCCCTGCGAGGACAGAAGGAAAGTGGAGCGAGCCTTTGAGGTCTGCCTGAATACACAGCAATGAGTCTGGGGCATTAGCACTGAAAATGTGCTGGTCGATGTCTCGCCAAAAGGCAAAGTCCTAAGAAAAGACAGCAATGGGCTCTCTTGGGTCTAACTATTGACTCTGGGCTTGTGCATAGTCATCTTCTTCAGGTAAAGTGTGCTAAGCTAAAACATTGTCAAGCTTGTAAAACTTAATGGCGATGAAATTATTTTGTTTTGTCTTTGGTTATTGTGACAAGAAAAAAGAAGAATATTTTTGCTCAAGGGCAATTCCTTTTATTTTGAATTTCCCTTGAAATAACCATTAAGCCCCTTTGTCCTTCCTGGAATTATTGGAGAAAATCTACAAAAACATATATGTAAAAATGCAATGGGAAGTTTACGAGAAAGCTCTTACTGTTCTCTAAATGTTTCGTGTCCTCTCAGAAGCTTCTGAATTACTGTGCATGCACCTATATGTCTTCTCACAGCCCCATCCTTTCAGTGTATTGTGCTTGTTATATTCTTTTCAGAGAATTGTAATCAGAGGAGATCAAAATTGTCAAACTGACTTGAGAAGCAGATAATTGGGTAGATATGCAGTGGGGGAAAAATGCCTTACTTTGGTATTATTTTTAAATGTTCCAAATCCTAAAGATTTTCTTGTGGATTAGCTAAAATATCAAGGCACAAGGAACTGCACAGCGAATGCTCGTGGCCTGCTGCTCAGATTGCACCAGCCCCGCCTCTGCTTTGCAGTTCACTTGCAGACGAGCCTTATGCTGGGCTTCGTCTCCATCTGTGCGTCTGGAGGCATTGCCTGATCCTGGGGTGGGACCAAACCTCCATTCAGCAGAATTTGATAAGGCCTCCTCGCAATTCAGGAAGAGGCTCCAGTGATGGAGGAGGAGGCTTCCTCGTAAGTGCAGAAATCCTCGCTGCCAAGTGGAGCTCGGGGTCCTGTCACTGTCGGTACTTTGACGCCTGATGTGGTAGAGGCGCCTGACACCGGTTTCTTCAACAACTCTAGCAACTGAAATGTGCTGGGCAGTGGTGACCATGAACACATGTCATAACCACCCCTGGGGCAGTAAGAGAATGGGATGGCCTCACCCAGTGACCCAACCACCATGGCCACACGGAGGAGCAAATCATGGCAGTGAGCAACACCACCTCTTCTCAGTCATAAGAAAAACTGCAGATGATTAGAGCTATTATATTATTGAATCAATGAGAGAGGGGAGTGAGTGAATTGCAATGAAGAAAAGCCAATAAAAGGTCCATCCATGAAGAAGTCACCAGTGCAAGAACTTATCAAGGAAATAGAGAGAGGGGAGTGACTCTGAGTCCCACAGAATGCATTTGAAGTTTGTAAATCAGCAAACTCCCTTACTGTGTCTGGGTTGGCAAGGTCCATCCCTTTGCTCTGATTTGTAGAGAGCAGTTTCTCTTTGCTTGGTTGACATGTGGAGGTCTCACCAACCATGCACACCTTTCTTGATACTTCCTTTTCTTGTCAGGATGAGTATTGAGTTGTTTTTGATATCTATGGAGATGCAGCTGCATAAATATTGTCTTTGCAACAGCATGAAAATGGTAATTCACTTAAAGTAAGTCTACCTGCAAGATCTAGAAAATAAGTAGCAGGAGGAGCTGGGAAGATGTAAAGGCAGTGGCAGTTAGGCTTGTGGGATGAAGAAGTAGATTAAACATATACGGTGGTGAGATAGAGCAATGTTTACCAACAGGAAAGCATTCGCTTTTGATTTTATATCTCGGCAAAGGCACTTGACGTCATTCTTCTGCTTTACTCTCATGGCCCATCGAGCTTGGGAAATGATGTTGACATAAATTAAATGACATGGAAATGCTACCTTGTTTTCGACAATGTTTTGAGGATGAGGTCAAAAAGCACAGAGAAGTCACCATGGTAGAATCAATTATGAAGCTAAGAAAATCTCCTGGAGGGCTTTGTCCCTTACAAACCAGAACAGGCTTTCTCTTTGCCATTGTGATACAGATTCCAGAGTGCCCAGGGAACAGACATCACCAAGGCTGGAGCAGCAGCCTCCTCAGCAGGTCCATGGCTGGGCCCAGCCCTGAGGATGCAGGCTTCTCAGAAAGACTAATGAAGTGATAACAGTAGAGCATCAGAAGTACAGAAAATTCATTTATCTATCAGATAAAATGTGACTGCAGTTAGCACTGTGTGAAGAAATTATGTCATTTTAATGAAAATATTGGAATTGAGAACATGCATGCCTATCTGTGTCTGAGCTTCCCTCTCCTTGTGTGTAAGCAGCAAAGGCCAGAAGTGCTCATGTACCTTCCCACCAGAACCAGCATAGCACCTGTGTTAGTGTAGTGTCACTGAGGCACTTGTCATGAGGAATGCTAAACCTGAGCAAATAGAGCTTTTCATGCCCCTTCATGAAAGCAGACAGAAGCTAAGTTGCCTCATGTTACTATGGTGAAAATCTGCAGTGAGCGGCAGAGACAGACCCACTCTGCCTCGGGTCAAAGAGAGTCCATCGCAGGTTCCCTGGGCTCTAATGCTTTAGGCTCAAGTCGGAGACACACCAAGTCAGAGGGTGTGACACAGTCTACTTTTATGGCCATGCGTCGAAAAGAGGAGAAAAGTACAGCAGGCCCCAGTGTCCTTCCAGGGTAGCTTCCCAATGACCCAAAGAGACTCCACCTGCTAAAAGCTCAGCCATCCACTAACAGCTGGGGAACTAGTTTACCCCATGGGCTCAGGGGACCCTATGATCTGACCACGGGAGTCTTTCCCTTCACTAGTGCTGCACTGCGGTGACCAGCTGGTATGGGTTGCTTGATCATCTTGAAATTACAAAGAACAGAATGTAAATCACTGATATGGGTGTTTCTAAGCCTACCGAGCAAGAAGTGGCAACATTTTTCTATGTTCCTACATGGAAGTGGAACAATTTGACACAACCAGTATGTGAGGTCATTCCATACACCTCTGGTATTAAGAGGTAAAGTGGAAGGTTTTGCAGTGGCAGACGCTACAACAGAGTTAGTGCTTGAGGTGGTGCTGTGGACGTGGGACGTACATGTCCTGCCTGTGGGAGGAGGGCATCACCTCGTGCCGGTGCCAGGCAGCTCTGAGAGCTGACAGCTTGTCGTGGTTTTCAGCACAAGTGAAGAATTCTGTGGTTATGAAGAAGCAGAATTAAGGAAAGCCATGAAGAGATGGCCTGAAATATCTGAGAAAATTTCATCTAAAAATTTAAATGAAAGTACCAATAAGTAAGATAGAACATGAAAGGGGGTATAGTTTGCTAATTCCAGAGTTTTCTGATTCTGTCTAAAAAATAATTTAATGGTTTTTGTGAGACAGTCAATCTATAAATATTATAATGAAAGCTGGAAATGATACATAAATGTATTTTCCTTTTCATAAAATTTGTTGTCATGTATACAAAAGTATTATTTGTCTGTAGGAAAATTTAAACATTATGCTCTGTATTCATTTCATGTCAGTGATTATTGCTGGAAGTTTTATTGGTTTGGGAAGTAAACGGCTCTTTATAAAGCCTTAATAATCATTTTCACCCTGGAAGGTAAGTTAGCAATCACTTATAAGCATGAGTAATTTTCATCTTTCTTTCTTTCTTCATTTTTTTTCCTATATCTTTTTTTTTTTGAACCAGGGATTGAACTCAGGCCCTTGAGCTTGCCAGAGAAGCACTTATTCCACTGAGCCATCTCCCCAGTCCCTTGTTTGTCTTTTTGAGACAGGATTTCACTATGCGGTTCAGGCTGAGCTTGAGCTCACTTTGTAGACTAAGCTGGTCCCCAACTCACAAATATCTTCCTGCTTCAGCCTCCTACTTCCTGGGATTGCAGGAGTGCGCCAGTGCACCTAGCTATTGTTTTTCTTTTTAACATAGTATCTTACTATGTTGTCCACATTGATCTTGAGGTTTTGACTTTTTTTTTTTTTCTTTTTTTGTGGTACCGGGGATTGAACTCAGGACCTTGTGCTTGCCAGGCAAGCACTTATTCTACTGAGCTATCTCCCTGGCCCTATTTATTTATTTAGGTTTTGGACTAAAGAAAACTTTTACCAATTGGCCTTTATAACACAAGGAATTCAGAACATAGCCCACTGTGTCCAGTCATGGTGATAGGTTTATGAAATAAAACAGAACCTAATAGTAACTGAGTTTTTTTTCTATCACTTTGAAACTGTTCAATATTCTAAAAAACAATTATTTTTGAGCCAGGGATTAAATTCAGGCCCTTGTGCTTGCCAGCCAAGCACTTACTCAACTGAGCTATCTCCTTAGCCCCTAAAAAACAATATTTTATATAATTCTCTTAATAACACTATCATTCACTTGCTAACTCTCAAAATATAGTTGTGGCTAATTGTACTGGATGGAATTCAATTACATTAAGCTCTATTTATATTTAAATTATTCTTGACTATTAGATATTTATAATACTTCCCTTTATTTTCTCCTAAAATCCATAAATATTTTTTATGAAAATGATTTTCTTAGTTTTCTGTTTGTAGAGTTTGGCTTAACTAAGAAAATGCTTTCAAATATTGTTATGAGTAGCTTTTCCAAGCCTGAGGTTGTAAGTTTTTATTTTTTTGTTTCAATTTTAGCCTTTGATATTTAGATTATTATTTTCATATATCTGTTTTATTCTTCTAAATGAAAACTCTAACTTGATATTATCAAAGATGTAATTTATTTTCTCAAGAGTAATAATGAATTTTTTGATTCACTGATCCAAATGAGACTTAAGTGTAAGTCTAATAAATTCATACTCCAATTATTATGCTCTTTAATGAATATAGTTTTTTAAATCAATGTTTAATTTCCTGTAAAACCACTATCCTCATTACTTTTTTACCTCAGAAACTTCCTCACAGCTGTTACAGAGCTTGGATTCAGAAAGACGCGTGACTGTCACTGCTGGTTTCCTCAAAAGACGTTGGGTTTTAATTGAATTTCTACTAAAAAGGACAATAGTGGAGAAAAATTTTCTAGTTTTACAATTCTAATTTTTTCCACATGAAATTATTCATATTCTACAATGAATTACAATAACTTTTTATTTGAGACTTCATGTGGACTGCATTTCTTAAAATTAATTACTAGATAATATTTGTACAAATTTGCCTAGTACGAAGTACCTTTCTTCAAAGAAGCATAATTAATCTTCATTACAGCCCCTTAGTGACCATGTTATTATTGTTGTTGTTATTACTACAAGGATAATGATCTCTAAGAGTAGCCCTGTGATAAATCCTCTGTAAATACAGAAGATGCCTGTGTAATGTTTCATTTACATATGTATAATGTTCATGTTTTTTTTTGAATTTTAACTATGTGAATGTAAATATAAATGTTTTATAAGCATGTGGTCACGAACACTCACACATAAATACAACTGCAATTTACAATTGCTCTTTTATATTAAAGTATTATTTCTTTGTCATCTTTACGCTACTGTTACCACTTGACTTTCATCCAACACTAAAAGATTGATACCCCAGTTTCCAGGACCTGTGAATAGGCATTGCTTAGTAAATATTGTAGATATCAAATTAGGATGATTTCACTCTAGGTTGGGTAGACTGTAGTTCTAAGTGAAAACAGGTTTATGTCACAACAAGACACACAGCTGAGGCTCTAAGATAAGAATACATATGAAGACACAGACCTACACAAAGGCAGACAAGACCTCTGAAAAAGAAGAGGGGTTTCAACTTAAGCTGCCATAAGCCAAGGACTCACTGGGCTAGCAGAAGCCACACAAGTAAGGAAACAATCTGCTACAGAGACTTCATGCCATGATGTCTGACCTAAACTTTTAACTTGTATTTATAGCTTTTTGAAATATGAAGCAATAACTTCCCATTGTTTTAAGCCGCCAAGTGTATAGCCTTTATTATAGCATGCTTAGGAAATCAGTGCAACCACATAGCCCTCATATTAATCTTGCCTTTAGTATATTTAGACAATTTTATTTTCTGTTAAACAGCTGAAATTTAATTTCTCATTTTTCATTTTTTGCCTGAATGAATTAGCTAATACAACAAGCACAAAGCTTGGCCACCATAATGATGTATTGTGGGGCTTCTCCTAATGTCCATAGTACTGAGGTTTCTGAGGTTGTTGCCCTCTGTAAGAGTTTTGCAATTTTTCTTAGAAGATAACTATATTAGACAATTATCTGAATTCTGCCACTGAAATGTTTCTCATTCAATCAATGATTCCATTAAATGAAAAACCATGTTGCCAGAAAATCAACACAAAGTTGACATAACACATATCTTATATCAAATGGACCTAACAGAATTCTAGAGAATATTCTGTGTAACAACTGCAGAAAATATATTTTCAACAAAACACAGGACACTCCTCAGGATAGACCACATGAGAGTTTACAAAACAAGTACCCTCATATTTTTAAAAATCTAAACAATATTGAGTATCTTTTATGAACACAAGATGATAATACTAGAAATCATCCAAGAGAAAAATATTAGAAACTATGCAAATAAGTAAAAATCAAATGACTTCCATATACCATGATTGAATGAAATTTTCACCATCACATTAATTATATATGTCAACGACATTAATATGATTTATTGACTCAATATTCTTTCATTCTGAAGGCAAATTTTTGAAATGATTTCATAATACCAGTTTTTCAAATATTCTTGCAATGAACAAAGTGATACATTAGGTTTAGGATTCAATATTTCTGCAAAATAATATCCACTGTACTGGTAATAAATTTCTACAATTTTTGTTTGAAGAAGCCCATATTTTCCTTACATTTACATGAATAATTATTCTTAGTCATATTTTTATTTTAGTAGTATTTTCACTTTCTACATTTTACATGTTTTGTTTTAATCTCATTAATTTATATTTTTGGTAAGAAGTCTAACGTAATCATTGTACTATTACCTCTAATGTAGAATTTTTTTTCCTTGATTATTTCACAAGTTTCATTGTTTTTAGTTTTCTGGTAATTTGAGAATTATTTGATTTTTGGTATTTGACTATTTTGATGTATGTGTTTTATTTGTGGGAGGAGTTGTTGGGGGGTGCTTTACTGAGTTTTATAGATCTGTGTTTTAGATCTTGCTATCAATTTTGATAAATTTTCCCAAAAAAAAAATGCTTTAAATATTCTTCTGCCATTTTCCCTTTCTGTTTCTCATATTCTAGTTGCACGAATATTACAACTTTTGTAATTGTTTTGAAGCAGAACTTGAGGAGAAGTCACCCTCAAACTCTGTCCTTCCCTGTAGCTATAAGTTCTAGAGCAGTTAACATTGGCAACTGTATCCTGTAAACAGAGCTTATGTCATCCTGCTTGTACAGGACTGCTACAGCTCTGTCTCCTTCAAGGCTAAGTTATTAACAGCTTTGTCTTGCTTCTGTGTTCTCACCTCCACACCCAGATTCTAAAAACCAACCCCCTCAGCCAAATGCGTAAAACCAGAACCTTTCCTTTGTTCTAATACCCAGCACTTTGGACATGAGTTCAGCTGGGTTAGTGTGCATCTAAAATCTTAAAATAAAACCTCCTTTTTCCCCATTCGTCTTTCTGATCTATTGGATTCTAAAGCAGTCTCACAGTACTTTGATAAAATGTCTTTTTTTTTTTTTGGTTCTTTTTTCTTTGCATTTCAGTATTTGAAGTATTTTGGATATATATCCTAGATAATTCATCTTTCTTTAGTCATGTCTGGTGTACTGAGCCGATCAAAGACATTCCTTACTTCTACAATATTGCCTTTTAATTTCACCCACTAGTATTTTATGTAGATGTCTCCCAAAGCTTCCTGCACTCAGGAGGAGCTCTTTGGATGTGGCTGGATTTTGGATGTGTGAATACAGATGACAGATATGATGTGGTATCTAAATCGCTTACCATAGCTCCAAGTGTGCGTAACCCAGCCCCTCCCTTGGTGTGAGAGGTGTCAAATAACGTGCCTGTATCCTGGATTGGTATTATGGCAAAGCTGGAAAGCAGGCTGGCTCTTGACTGCCTCCTACCTGCTCTGCCGTGGGCTGTTGCTGTTTGGCAGTGTCCCTCTGCCATGCCCTCCCGAGCCCTGGAGTCAGTGGGCTATGGACTGAAGCCTCTACACACTGAGCTAAAATAAACCTTTCCTGCTTCAACATGTGACTATTGAGTATTTAGTTGCAGCAATGAGAAAAAACAAGTAAGGCAGCTTTTTTAGTCTTTCTAAATTTTCCATCTTTTACTACATCACCCACCTATTCTTCCATTAGGTGAGCTCTTCAAGTATTAACTATAACTATTTTAAACTTTCTGTGTGATAATCTCATATAGTCATGTCTCTTTTTCTCTCTTCAGGAAATAAATGTTTAAACTTTAAAACATGCCTTCAATTTTCTTAGTCAAAAGTTATACACAAGGGCTGGGAACACGGCTCAGTGGGGTAAGAGCCTGCCTGCCAAGTGCAAGGTCCTGGGTTTGATCTCTGGTACCACAAAACAACAACACAAAACAGAACAAAAAGTTATACACAATACTGTTGTGTCAGTCTGTACAAAAGGTTTCAAATGCCATTGCTGTTCTTGTTGGTGAGTCTGTGGTTGCCTGAGATGTCTCTGAAAACTCTTCAGTTTGCAGGCTTTGCTTGATCTTTGGATACACAGATAAAGCATGTAATATTTTTCCACTGTCCCATGGTGTGGTGAAACATAATCTGCACATAGTCATGAAATTTATGCAAAGTGGCCAATGAGATGTTAATTAACACTTGTATATTCAGGGAAGACACAGAGAATCAAAATATTAGGGTTGTATTAAATGTTGCTTGACTCAGACTGCATAAGATACCAGTAATACTAGGGTTAAGCCAGTACAGTAGATTCTTATATTTGAGTTTGCAAAAGTAATTTATAGTTTTTTAATTATAGCTATAAAATCTAGAATAGGCTGAAGGTTATGAAAAATTAAGGACAGCTGCTGAAGTGTTTTTAAATGGAACAGGATAGCTTATGAAGTGAGTTTCTTATCTTTGGAAGCATTCGATCAGAGTTTAACTGGACACCTGTCAACACTGTTTTAGAAGGATTATTATTAGATCATAGCAGTGACTGAGAAATCTGTCCTCTAGGCCTTTACAAAGATCTGTGTTCTAATGAGCAGTGCAAAATCGGTAACACCTACTGGTCATGACACACAACTATATGCCGGCAATTAGATGATCACTTTCTTTAACCCATCATCACTTTAATTTTACTGCATTATGTTGCAATGGAATTTTTAGAAAACATCATAGCCCTCAACCCTCGGAAAAATGGTGCACTCAATTGCGAAGATATTGAACTGAACTTTAGGCCTTGGGCTAAAAGTATCACACAGAATTGTTGCACATTTCTGCAACTTTTATGTGTGCAAATTGTACCATCAGAGAAAAGATTGACTTTGGTGTGAGGCTTTTCCTACCCTACAATTTTGACAAAACTCATTGATAAAAATAAACTATGTAATATCAAAATAATACTTCATTATTTCTTACAGTAAACAAATATTATTAGAGAAACATCTTATAAAATACAGGCACTTTTTACATTAAATTCCAGTTAAGTTCCACCGTGAATACAGTACAGTGTTGCCTCAGTTTAAAGTTTAGTGTATCTCATGATTCTGGGCAGATGTAGCCCATATGTGACACTCAATGTAGAGTTCACCAACAGAAGCAAAATTTTGCTAAATGCTTCTGCTTGCAGATTTAATTATTCCCAAAGGGAGGAATCCATGAACGGACGCACCCCTGTATCTCGGAGGGGCTCTTAATCTATTTAAGCATTATATTATATTGGTGAAGAATGGAAAATTAGACCATCTACTTCAAAATTCCTTGTGTTGCAAATTTTAAAAGTTTGTACATAACTGTTGGTACTTATTTTGTAACTGTATAATGATTTTAGACCACCCTCTTAATAATCTATATCATATTGTCTCCCTAGTGTAAGAATCTGAAAGAATAAATAACATCAGAAAGGAATAATAGACACGGTAAAATGGAAAGAAACTGAACATGAGAGGTAGACAATAAAGATGAAGGAAAGGGAAAAAAGATAAAAAAGGTGAGGGGGAAAATCATGCAAGTAAGTATTTGGGATAGCACCAATGATTGTATAAATATATTTCTACAACTCATTTATATCAGGTTTTTGAAAGTAGCAGTTAATGTTTAAAGTTTTCATGTTGGCTAACTCTATATGATATTGTCTATAGTCTGAGCAACTGCATTAGAGACAGCAAAGTGCAGTACAAAAACCACTGTTGAATACCTCTCATCTTGTTCTTCTAAATGTGTACCATTTCTAATGTCTTATCAATTAGTATTTTCTCTTTAAAATAAATTTTTAAAGATATAAAGTTAAAAAGATAAGAAAAAGTTAAAGTTTAATGAAAGCAATCACCAATGTTTATTTGGCCAACTTTGCATACCTATTTCTATTAATCTGAACAACAGATTTTGACTATGAAAATACATAACAACCATTGTTAAATTTTTGCTCTTGTTTTGAAACTCTGTACCATTTGTACTGTTCTTTGTTACTCTGGTTTTGTGTTTGTTTCTGCTATTTGCTTTTTCTCCTTAAAGTAAAATAAAAAAGAAATTTGAGAAGAAAAATAATAAAGAACTAACAGTTTTACAATGTAAAAGAAAAGAATATCACTCTTCATGGTTTTGTTTTTTTTGTTTTTTTTTTTTTTGGTGGTTTTGGTGGATCCGAGAATTGAACTCAGTCCCTTGCGCTTGCCAGAGAAGTGCTTATTCCACTGAACCATCTCCCTGGCCCCCATGCTTTTATATTTAAGGGCCAGCCAAATAGCTCAGTGGATTAAAGTACTCACAAGCAGATGCAGGGGCCTGGCGTTCAATCTCCTGGCCTGCCATGCCTGCCCTGCCCCCTGGGGCATGCTCAGACAGCAGTTGAGACTGGGCACGGTGGAGCACACCTGTAATTGCAGCTCTTGGGAGCCTGTAAACAGACTGATCAAAAATAAATAAATAAATAAATAAATAAATAAATAAATAAATAAATGACAGATCACTGCAAGCCCAATCTAGTAGTGAGAACCTGAGCACCCTGTAGACCCTTCCCTTAAATACAAAAATGTTTTTATATTTATACTTTATAAATAACCTCTGTTTATTTACATATAGGATATTAAAATACTTTGTGTTTAAATAATTTTATTGAGAAACAAATAGCAATGAGACACTTTCAAAACCAATTAGTAGTATACTTTCAACAATTAATACATCGCATATTGTTGTCTTCTTAGTGGTTATTCATAGTAGAAGATGCAGACATGATATCCTGTCCACAAACACAATTAGAAGAAATCTTTCTTCTGTTCATTGAATTATGAGAAAGTAGCTGTATATCTGTCCTAATTATTTTGAATATATAGATACAAAATGGTCCTTAATTTGTATCCCCTTTTCTGTTTAGTTTTGTTGGAGATGTATATTCCATTACCATTTAAATTTTGTAAGTGTGTGAATTCAGCAAAATATTCCTATGTAGTCCAGTAGTCCATAATAATAGTGGGTTATCCACATTATTGGCAATGTCAGAAGTTGTTGACTTGAGCCTTTTACAGCTCAGCGTATTAATATGGCTTTACTTTTTATACCTTGTTTTTATATTTTTCTGTCTGTAGATCCTTTGTCAGTGTCAGCCATGTGGATAAGTCATGGCCATTGCTTGACCAATTTGCTCTCTGTGAAAGGCTGAGAGAATGTTTTCTCTCCATGTGACTCTCCTTAGGCACACTCTTTGGATAATTCTGGATTGAATGTGAAAGCTCATGACTTGTGATTAAGGTAAACCCACTCAAGGTAAACCTCTCGAACATTGCTAATCTAGCTATACATCACAATTCTCCATTTTCTTACTCCAGTTTGCAGACATTTTTGACTTGTCTCAAGGCTAAAATTAGCTTTATAATTCTAAAATATGGAGAATGATTAGTCTTATTATGATTTCAGGTGTCATAACTTGCCCATTGGTATATTCATATCCTCAACTCTAGATTGTCAACTCTATGAAATTGAAAATGATGTCGTATTTGTTTTTTTCTAGGCTGCCAGAGGTGAAGCAGAGTGCAGTGGATATTTCCTGAATGTAACGGGGCAGTGCACTGATATCACCGTAAGTGTCACTATCCGGAAGCCTCATGGTTGTAGTCATGGCTTGTGAGGGGATCGATTTAATGCAGAACACATAATGGATAGAATATTTTAACATAGTCACCCATGTAATCAGATACAAAGAGAGTACAGGAAAATTGTCCCCACGCTGAAGACCCAGAGAATCCAGGTAAGGGTCTGGATGCAGGGAAAATGTCCTGCAAGAGTGCAGTTTGAGACTTACAGCCTAGGACAATGCCTCAGGCAGTCAGTGTCACGGATCTGCACTGGGAAGGCTCATAGGTCGGTGGTCACGCTAGAAAGTCAGTGTCAGTTGGGTGAAGGATTCGTGCCAGGAAGCTAAGAAATGTACACTGGAGCCAGGAAGTGATGTTCAAAGTAGGGACCAGAGCTCTCCTGGGAAGTTGCACAGCTATCCTCAGTGACAGTGAGGTTCTGAGCTCATCCGACCATGGGAACTCCTGAGTTCATCAGGAAAGCCAGAATGACAAGTCACAGGACCTTTTAGGTAAAATAACACGCTCAACCTTTTAGATGAACAGCAAGCTTCTGGAATTTCTATGGGTGAGTATTAATGTTTTCTACTCACAAACAATTGAATTGAAGAGCCTAGAATTCTTTACATTTGTGACATCAGATCATGTGGACTTGTTTTTGGAGTGCAGCATTATCATAAATATAATAGTTTTTTTTCCAGTAGAATCTAATTTGTTATCACTGTAAAATGGTGATGTATTTATGTCACTTGGGTAGGGCACATCACTAGACTGTCTTCCTAATTTTAAAATATTGCCATTGCTTTTTCTTCAGTCTTCCAGTGGACTATTACAATATATATATAATTTGAGATTATTTTTTGTTCCCATTCAACACTTACATTTTTTATCCAATTATTTTATTTAAAACTTTCAACTACATGTAAAAGACATTAGAAGTAGATGATTGTTTGCATACTTTTTATTTTAAATGAAGTTAAAGATGACTGACAACAAATGGAGTTGGCACTGATGGAAGAGCATCCCATCTCAACATTAAAATTTAACCCTTCAAATCGCAGATAAATGTTTTTAAATCTTACAACACACTAATTTTAATGATGCAATATTTTAAAACCCATATAGATGTCATACACATTTGATATTCCTTTAGTCTTCTTAATTAAAAATATTTTATAGCAGTGTTTCATGATAAGTTTTTCTTATTCTTCTCTACTAAATTGTTTTAGGTAATGTTCTGATATTTAAATATTTTCTAATTCAACTTGGCAAATAGGAATGCAGGCACCGTACCTAATGTATTTTGTTTTCCAAATGCAACCTACCCCAGTGGTGCCAATTCAGTAACATAAAATACAAAAATGTAGTTATCATAATTAAGAAAATTTCCAGAAGTTTTCAAAAAATCAATTCAGAATGTTCATGAAAGGTAGAAATCATCATTGGCTAAAACTGATGAAATTCTGACTTAGTTAAGGACTTGGAAGTATATTAAGATAATTCACTGCCTGTATTATTAAAAATTAACTATATTTACATTACCAGTACTCAGCTTTTTTAATTTAACAAGCACATTGCTGAGCTCTGTCAGAACACTACAGTGAGAAAAGAGAAGGTGGTGTTATCTCACCGGCTACATGTTGCATCCTGAGGAAGAGATGGAAGACAGCAATGGTTCTATGATCATAATTCTGCATTCACAATGGTGTCCTTATTAATATTATTGATATTTGCACTTTTATGCCTACTTTTCCAATCAGAAGTGATCTGTGTCATGAGAGAAACCGCAGCTTTAACTCAGCTTGTGAACTAGTTGGTTCAACAACAGCACGATTCTCATGCATGAGTTGATTTGAGAAATCCAAATTAAAGTATAAAAATAAAAGAAGATATAAACATCAGAAAATATAGTAGTAAATCTTTAATAATTATTAAAATATAGTAGTAAATCTTTAATAATGATTAGAATAAAATAAATCTCACAGTTATATTAAATGTAAGACAGCTAAAACTGATGAAAATTAAATATTTAAATCAATTTTATTATCATGTAGCTAGTATATGAGAAGCATAAAATTTCCAATTCTTTATTTCATGGATATTTATACATAAGTACAACTATATCTAAGTATTATCCTGGTCCAGGCGTTCCAAAATACATGAGTAATAAAATGTATCTCGTAAAACCTATCATTTAAAAATTTATTTTTAACATTTTATTTGATTTTGTATTAAAACATTCACAAATATATCTAATAAGAAACTATCATTTTAACTATAAATTTATACATTTAAAACTTTTTAATATAGTGCCATATAACAAAACATGTTCCTCGATGAGTAAACTTGGTCTTTCTTTCTTTCTTTCTTTCTTTCTTTCTTTCTTTCTTTCTTTCTTTCTTCTTTTTTATATTTTAGGGAAGGGTCTACAGGGTGTTCAAGGTCTCACTACTAGATCGGACTCATAGTAATCCACCTCCCAAGAACTGGGATTACAGCCGCGCACCCGCATGCCCAGTCTCATTTGCCATCTCAGCGCTTCCCGGGAGTGGGGCTGGCATCCAGGCCCAGGGATCAAACCCCAGTACCCTGTGCCTGCTTGCAGGTGCTTTAATCTGTTGATCTATTTGGCCAGTCCTAAACTTAATATGTGTTACTGCATATAAAGTTAGTGTCTACTTATAGATCCTTCATCAATTAGATATTCCTGATTTTATTTAAACATATGAACAAATAAATCAATTGCAGGTTTTCATATAACTTTATAATTATTTGTACAAGATACATGACTTGCTATATAGTATTATATATCATATTCATTTCATAGATAGTATTACATCACAAATTTATATATTTATATCATATGCATTACATCATGTATTTATAATGTTTATTTTATATCCACATCACATATTGTGCATGTGATCTTTTTTATTTTTTTATTGATTTTATTGAGAAATAAATAGAAATGAAACAGCTTCAAAACATGCTAGTAGGGACAGTTACAATAATTAATACATTGCACATTGTTGTCTTCGTAGAGTTATTCATAGTACAAGATGCAGACGTGATATCCTGTCCAAACACTATCAGTACAAATCTTTCTTTTCATTGAATTAAGAGAAAGTAACTGTGTGTCCATCCCATTTTGCATATACAGATATATATATATATATATATATATATATATAGATAGATAGATAGATATAGATGTATTTCACTACAAAATGGTCCTTCACTTATATGCCCCTTTTTTGTTCAGTTTTGTCAGAGATGGGTATTCCATTGCCATTTAAATATTGTAGGTGCGTGAATTCAGCAAAATATTCCAATATAGTCCAGTAGTTCATAATAGTAGTGGGTTATCCACATTATTGGCAATGTCAGAAGTTGTTGACTTACGTCTTTTACAGCTCAGCATATTAATATGGCTTTACTTTTTATACCTTGTTTTTATACTTTTCTGCTGGATGGTTAAGACCAAGATAAAGCAAGACCTATATAACAAGAAATGTAACTTTTGTATCTGAGAAGGTTAGTCAAATCCCCTTAGGATTTACCCTGAAACCCTGTACCGCAGTTTGCAGATCCTTTGTCAGTGTCAGCCATGTGGATGAGTCACGGCCATTGCTTGACCAATTTGCTCTCTGGGAAAGCCTGAGAGAATGTTTTCTCTCTAGGTGACTCTTCTTAGGCACATTATACATCATTGACATGTGATCTTTTTGACAGATTAACTCCAGGTGTTCTTTGCATAATTGCCTGTCCTGCAATCTTACTGTCCTTCTTTCCATATATTCAATCCTTTGTTACAACAATATAACATATTACAATATTTTTGTTATAACTGTATCATATCATATATAACACATTACTCACATAAAGAGGTGATGTAGGTAGCATTTGGTGAAAAGTGAGCTTATCGTACATTCCTCATTGTGTCACAGAACTTCATGTGTCAATGCTACTTCTAAAATACAGCTCTGGCCTAATAGCTCAGTGGACCAAAGCACCTGCGTAGGCAGAGCACAGAGGCCGGATTGGATCCCCCAGCGGGTCTGCTGTGCCGGCCCCCATGCTGTGTTGGGAATTGAGACCTGATGTGGTGGCACGTACTTGTAATCCCAGTTCTTGGGAGGCTGTAAACAGGAGAATAACTAAAAATCTGATCTATGTAGTGAGACCCTGAACACCCTGTATATCCTGCTCTAAATACAGAAAAATAAATACATACATACATACATATGTGCATAGCTTTGCAAATCTCTGAAGTGAAGTGAATAGGGAACTAGTTAAATTTATTAGGGCATCATAATTGCATTAACTCTAATTTAAGTATCATGTACTAATTATTCAAAACTATTTACTATATAGGATTTTTAAATGCCCATATGAACTCTGAATAAATTCAGGGTACAGAGATGTAATTTAGTAGTTTATAACTTATATCTGTATGTTCTAGTTTTGATGTCTGGAATCTCAAAGACAAAAAGGAAAAGATGAAAAGAAAAAGAATTAATCATTGATAATTATATTAGAAAATTATACTCTTTATTCATACTTCAATTGTTTATAAACAAGGAAATAAACTTTGCACTCAAACATAAGGTTACCATAACAGTATAATTTCTAAATTACTGTAGCTATCGTTTTTTTTTTTTTTTTTTTTTTTTTTTTTTTGC
>NW_004524705.1:4956264-4979700 GCF_000260255.1 Octodon degus | reverse complement strand
TTTCTTTCTTTCTTTCTTTTTCTTTTCTTTTCTTTTTCATTCCTTGAAAACGCACTCTAAGGACCAGCCAAATAGTTTAGCAGATTAAAGCACCTGCCTAGGCAGATGCAAGGCCCAGGAGTTTGATGCCAGCCCCACCCCAGGGTTGCACTGAGCGGGCGACTGAGACTGGGTATGGTGGCACGCGCCTGTAATCCCAACTCTTGGGAGGCTATAAACAGGAGGATCACTACGAGTCCGATCTATGCAGTTAGACCCTGAACACTTTGTACACCCTGTCCTAAACACAAATAAATAAATAAATAGAAAGGAAAGAAAAAAGAAAACACACTCTATTCATGTATAAGCAGACATATTTTAGTCACTCTAAATTCAAGAGAGATTTGAAAATATAACTTTTGGGTACAGCTTAAATTCTGGTCAGATGTGTTGCATGCTGACTGCATCCACTCTGACAAGGCTCCTCACAGGTCGAAATGACCCCATTTTTTAAATTCCATTTTCCTGTAGCTGTAGTGACCTGCTTCCTATTCCAGCTGTTGGTGATCAGTGAAGCCACTGCTCTGATTATGAGGAAAGACAACTATATAAAGCTTTATCTTAAAAATCACACATACAAAAATAATGCTCTGAAACTATAAAAGTTACAAAAGCCACGTGTAAAAGTACGGAACTTGCAACTATTTGGATGAGTGGAACTCACGGTTGCAGACACGATTTCATTCATCTGCGTGTTAAAAGTAAAGGACCTTTTCTTCTTACTGGGCTTTGTGCCAGGAGACCTTAGGATTCACTGCATTCCTGGAGTTTGCCTGATCTCTCAAGGAATGAAAGCATTTCAGTAGTGGGTGTGTTACACCAAACCATCTACGTTCACATGACTTCATCTCTGACCACCACAACGCGAGCATGAGCCTTCGTTGCCCACTATTTCTATGCTTGCTTGGATGTGGCAAGATGACCTGCTCGAGGTCCTCCCTGTGCCAACAGCCAGGAGCTCCGAGTGGTTTCTCAAAGTCATCCCAGGCAGGGAGCTCTGAAGAACTGCAGAGCCCCATGTGCTGACTCTGCCAGAGGAAATCTTTTGAATCAACAACATTCAGAATAGGAGTGATTTTGAAAGCAAATGCAGAAACTGAGTAGTCCTCCCCTCCTCACTCTCCAGAAGTGTAAATCGTGCTCCATCCGGTGGGTGGGCTGTGCCTTGCTCAAACCATCTTAAACACACCTGTCTTCTAAAATCCTCATTGCTGTCTGTAGTCAACACACTGTGCCGTGACATGTCAGTGTGCAGTTCCGAATGTCACGTTCTTCTCCAAATAAAACTCAATCCTCCATCCTCTTTTGCTCCAACTGTCCCACTGCAGCTCCTCTACCTTCCCCAGCCTCTGCTCTACAACAGCAGCTATTTCTGACTGTACATATAAGGAAATTCTCATACCACATTAACGAGTCTGCTCCTGACTCTGGGTAGGCCAGGACCTGCCTTCTTAAATGTTTACTTTTGAGGACTGCTAACTGCAAATTCTTGCTTTGTCTTTGAGATGTAAATAATTATGAAGGCACAAACTAGTCTCACACCAGGTCAACATTTGCCACGCGCTTGTTGCCATTCCTTTGGGAGGGTCACTAAGAAGCTACCCTCAATTCTTATCTCCTGGTCTTCATGGGAGCAGAGTAGCCTGTCATTCCTGTTAGGTTCCTAGTAGCCTACTGCTGCCGTCCTCCAATTTGTATTTTCCTCTTTCCATGAAGATAAGATAAAGTAACTCCTCTTTGGCTAAGGCCAGTTAGCAGGCACTGCTGGATGGCCCAGGCTTTCCAGGAGACCGAACAGGTCTTACAATTACTCCTGCTATTTGATTCAGCAAAGTGAACTAAAGTGGTGCCTGGTTTTTCTCTGATATTGAAATATCTTGACGAAAATCTTTACCTGTTCAATGTTGTTGGGTTCAGTTTTACTTGAGCGCACTCTTACAAATTTTCACTGGGTTCACCATACTCAGTGCAGCATTCACCATTGTCATGTGCCCTTACTTAGTAAAACATGGCCCAGAGTCTCACTAAAATGTCAATGCTGTTTGGTGAGTTCTCTCTCTGCAGCTGGCCCTGGGCTCAGCATGGTTCACGCAGCTGCTGCACTCCACACAGAACCCGGAAGAGAGGGTTTCCCTCATGGCATGTTCATTCCAGCAATGTTTACTCATTTTATCATTATTATTATTACCACATCTCTTGCCTAAAAGGTCTCCAGAAGCAGCACTGAAATATCATGAATTAAAAGTAAAAATGAAATAAAATTACAGGATAAGCTCACCATTAACATAATGCATAAAAAGGAGAAATCCCAGAGTAAATAAGTCAGACAAATTCTGTCCAGCACAGTAATTCTTTTATAAATTTATTTTAAAATGTACAATAGTCTTACATAGTAACAGTTTCACATCTTTGGAATACAATGTTAAGTCTCTGCAATTTTAGAAAATAATTTATGTTTCCATAATATATGTGGCAAAATAGTTATTAAATGAGAATATACACAGCTTAAATATACACTCTAGTTGACAGAATTCATTGCTCATTAAATTATTTTACTATCAGGCGAGAATGATATTTATTTATCTCTTATTTATAAGGTATTTTCATCATTTAAAAATCTATGTCTCCAATGCCCTAAAATCTGTGGTACATTGTGCTTGTACAGAGATTAATTTTGCTCTACCAAGTGTGGATCATTAGGCAAGACTCAGGGAAATGTAAACTGAACATGCATCTCTCAATGAATTTAATGGCTGTGCCCAATTTCTTTCGCTGCAGAGCTCCCCATTGCAGATCTGCTCCTCGAGTGGCCTGCATAGGGTGGTGCGCAGCAACTGTTGGTCTTATTTAGATTTAATAACATCAACATGCTTAGTACCATCAACAGAGCACTCATCAAATGTTTCCTGTGGTTTTACACACTCAGAAAAAGAAAAAGAGACACATATTTTTAGTGTGTCACAAATTTAATGATAGTATTGAAATGAAAGTCTCAGTAAACAATTTGATGGTGAAACCAAACACCTTCTTTGTCTTCTACACTCAATATATGCAACTCTCTAACACACACACATGAACCCGTGCACACCTGTACCTGTCATAGGATCTAAACACATGTTACACTAAAGGATGTGGGTCCATGCAAGAAGGACACAGCTGGGCCAATTATGGTAAATGATGAAATGTGTATATGTGTGGTAACATGGCTCACATTTCCTTAATTTGAAAATGTTTAAGTGAGCAACCACCTGAGGTAACACTCCTTACAGATTCGGGAGATGACTCTAACTTTGAAGCACACTGAAAGGAAGTCACTATGCCCATGCCTCATTGAGACAGCCTACAGTTTCCAAAAATGAAAGCAGTAAACTTCAGCTTTCCAATTCCAAACAAAATGAGCATAGATCAAACCAAAAGTTTTGTCACGCATAATTTATTCTGCATTGTGACTAGTATTTCATAATCCTGGAAATGCATATTATTTATTTATTAATGAGTTTATTAGGAGGCTCAATGTGACAGCAGTAACTGAAGATGGAAGGAACCTCAAAGCCAGTCCATCATCCCTCCAACTACTGCTACCCAGGAAATGCCTATAAAAATGCCTGAGAAACAATGGGATTCATATTTTACATACTTTCAGTACCTTAATTGAGAGAATCAGTGTAGTAAAGTGATTTAAAAAAGGATCCTGAAATTTAGTATAGCTTTGACTTGACGTCAGATCCACTAGCTTGTGATTTTTGGTCAGGTTAGAGATAATTTTATCTTTCAAGAGCTTAAGGAACTCAACAGTGTAATGCTTCCTACATAGGTCATTGTGAAGAATAAAAGGGTGAATTCCCAGAGAACACTTTCGCGCACAGCCCAGAATACGCTGAGGCAACAAATGTTAACCATGGTGATCGGATTCCTCTCTCCTGCAGAATTATCCAGTCCTTCACCTATATTTTAAAATATAAACCTACTATTTATAAACTTGTAGCCTGTGTTCACTTATTGACATTTTGTTTCTATGTTTTAAGTTCACATTCTAATTGTTTCGCAATTTTTGTGAGAAAAATAATATTTGAATACCCATTATGTTTACACAGTCCATGTGGAGAATGGAATCAAACAGTGAACAAAATTAGGGCAGCACTTGTTTGGGGACCCTGAACCTCCAGCATAAAAGGCAAATGGATTTTTAAAAAAGCTAAATTACAGTTGGGACTGGAAAGCAAAAGCTGCTGAGATTTGTTCTCACGGAAAAGTAAAGTTTTCCCTACATAATCACACTCAAACAAGGGCTGAAAGATACATAGTAATTCTCTAGTTTAAAATTACCCAGGTTTGAATGACACTATAAATCTCTTCAGCAACATCTCTGGTAGCGTAAAGTACAGTGATTGCACAGTGTCATTTGTTTCTTCATTTTAGTGCCAACAACGAGAATGAAATGAAGGCTGATTAGATTTTGTTGTGAGAAGGTAGTGTGACTGCCGTGGGTCGTAGAGTTGAAGGCAGTAACTCGCCACAAGACCAGCAGGGAAGCTGCTGCAGTAGCCCGCATGGTAGACGGAATTAGCGTGTGAATCTGAGAACATTTATTAGGTAACATGAACCGATGATGGGTTGAATGCGCTGCAAGCCAGGGAGTGGCTCACAAGGAGAATGACTCCAGCTTTGTGGATGGCAGAGCGATTTTTTGTTGTTGTTGTTGTTCTTGTTGTATTTTAGGGAAGGGTCTGCAGGGTGTTCAGGGTCTCACTACTGCATCGGACTCGTTGTGATCCGCCTGTTTACAGTCTCCCAAGGGCTGGGATTACAGGCGCGCACCACCATGCCCAGTCTCAATTGCTGTCTCAGCGCTCCCCGGGGGCAGGGCCTGCACGGCAGGCCAGGGAATGAAAGCCCTGGCCCCTGTGCCTGGCTGCACGAGCTTTAATCCACTGAGCTATGTTTTGGCCGGCCCTGAGCTATTTGGCTGGCTCGATAGTGCGATTCTCAAAACTTTCAATAAGGATCTTTCAATAAGGGTCCAGTGCATTCACTTTCCTTAGTGCAAGCTAGAAGTGTCCCTGAAACAAGAACACTAGTCTATAGTTTAGGTCGCTGCCTTGATAGCTTGTGCTTACAGCACCTCTGTCCATTGCCTGTGCAGTACGCATTTCGTGCACAATTCCAGCTTTGATGAGAAGTCAAGGCTATGCAGTTTTCACTACTATAAATAATGCTATGACTGAAGCTTTTTGTGTCTTTACCTTTTAATTACTTATGTTTTCAGTCAACAATATAGGTCTGTGAGGTAAACTGCATTGTAGCCCAGCAGAAACTCCACCAACTACCTCTTCCACCCCATTGCAAGGTCTCCATAAAGGCAGAAAATCAGTCTCCACATGCAGCTTTACAGCATCCTGTTACTCAGATTGCACGTCATCGTACTGATTCTGAACTAATCTCAGTAGTTTCATAACAGGACTTTTAAATCAGGACCCACATAACAGTTACTTATGTGTGTGGGAGTCCTCTCTCCACATGCATTCACAAGCATGGACACACTCAGATGTATGATTGAATACATCAAGTCATGTGTGTTTGTGTATCTTTAGACTGTACATTATTTCTCTGTGGAGATGAATTCTGTTAATATAGTCTATATCTTCAAATGTTTTTTTTAATTTCTTCTTCAATTTCATTAACCAAAAAATCATGTTATGATTGATTTGCAGAATTGATTTTCTTATTTCAAAGAAAATTTGGTACATGTTATTATGTGTATTGCCTTTTCATTGATCTTTTAATAACTTCAAAATTTCCTTGTTTACATATGGATCTTTTTGGTTTCCATTTATATTGCCTTCACATGTAGGCAATTTCCCTTTGCTTTTGGCTCTTACAAAAATGTCATAAAACTCATCTTTGAAGAAGATTGCAGCCGAGCTTAGCTATACTTAAAGGATGAACCCAGAAAACTGAGGTGGCAGAGCTAATATGTACATATTAAGTTTACTTACAGATTTTCAAACTGCCCTCTTATGAAAAACTTGCATCAATTAAGTTTCGTTTAAAAGTAGGAGTGTGTGTAGTCCTGTTCTGGAAATGCTTAACGGAAGAGCTCTTTGGATTTAGAAAATGCCATCCAGTACCGCAGGGTGAGGGGGCGACTTCTTGGTAATGACTGGCAGCGCTCCAGAGAAATATAACATATCGCTAACTTGAAGGTATTGATTGACATCCTGTTTTTGCAAACATTTTAAGATGAAACGAACACAGAATTGCCGATTCCTGTTCCTAACAATCTTTAAAGGCTGCCAAGCCTTTTAATATTTTCTTGTGATAAATTAGGAAAATATCTTTTCTTTTATTTTTTTTTCCAGAACTGGGGATTGAACTTAGACCCTTGCACTTTCCAGGAAAGTGCTTATTCTACTGAGCCATCTCTTCAGCCCCTATCTTTTCATTTTAATTTATGTTTAATTGGTAGTAAAACATGTTTGTTCACTGGCTGATATGTAGGTAGTGTTGCTAGCTGTCTGTTTATTTTTCATGAAATATTTCTACAGGATTCATAATCTCACTGTTATTTTTCAAGTAATTCTTTCTCCATTAGGGAAGGTTTCTTTTTCTTTTTTGTCATCAACATGTTTCACTTGTTTTCTTTAGCTTTGTGTGCTACAGTTTTAAATTTTTACCAAGTATAGTGCACAAATATTTCAGATGTCCATCTTTATAAAAGCTAGCAATGAAAACATGGGTAATTAACATATTTGGGTGTCAGTTTTCTTATCTGTTAAATAGGATCTGATGACTTGAAAAGATATCTTTGCAGTTCAAATGTAAAATGCTTTATAAACATTTCTAGGTCAGGTCATTTTAGCTCACATATTTTTCTGAGAATCTAGGCTTAGAGAGAAAAAGTTACCTCAGTAAACTAATCTACCATTCACAAGCAATAAAATTGAGAACAAGCCTTTGGCTGTGTCCTACTCGTATTCCTCACCAAATATATTAGTATGTGGAAATACCCTGGCCAGAGGCTCCCATCTCCCCTACAATAAGAGCTGTGTTCCTGTTGCGGACATCCCAACAAAGGCAGGATCTTATTTGTGGGTATGTTTTCTCATATCCAACATGAATTCACTAAATGTCTCCCAACAGCTCCTTCATAAAATTCTGAACATCTACAACTTTCACGCTGTTTTCTCATAAAAGATAAGACAGGCCAGCTCTAAACATAACCAACTTTCAAAGCAGGATTTCTTATCAGTAGCAGATGATTCGTGTTAGATAATACAGAAACAACAGCCGCAATCTTCTCTCTGTCTTGAATTCATAGTCTATGCTACTTGCAGGAAACCAATACCAGGTCTTTGATGAGAGGTGATGATTATGTCACATAAATAAGATGTGCCAGATGATGGTTATATCCAGATTTGAGAGTGGTGTGTGTGTGAAATCTATTCAAGTGCATGATTTTATGAGTTTGCCAAATAGTCTTATTAGAAAATACATCTTGGAACTGAAAATGCTTTTTAAAATGATTATTAATTCCAAGATGGATCTATAGTTTAGTATTTAACAACAAATAAAAGTTTCTAAAATATATTCCTGGTACCATCAGAAGCAGAATGCACATCCGGGAAGTCATGATGCAGCAGGGAAGACTCCACCTTCCAGGCCTTGCTGGCTGCCACAGCTCTCATCGCCACAGCCCAAGATTTTCAAAGGGCCGAGATTAAGACAAGGGATTGAGGAGCTAAGAAAGCACCGGAAGAGTGGAGCTGTCCATGCCCAGTTCACACAGCTCCGCTGACTCAGAGTTCTAAGCTGCTAGCAGACAAGTACAGTCTCAAATTCTCTGTTTTTCTTCTTCTGTTCTTCCTCTTCGTCCCCTCTTCTGTCTCTTTGCTCCTATTCAAGTATGTCAGACCCAAATTCTAATTCGCTTTCCTTAAAGCCAGGAGGTAAGTAAGCACCCGGCTCGTGTCTGTGCGACACAGGCAGGATAAGACACTGGATCCGCCAGGAAGGAGCTGCAGAATTAAGAGCAAGCTGCGGGAGAAGGAGTAAGACGATTCTGTAAAGCGGAGAGGAGACCCAAGAAAGGGATCTTCAGGGTTTGTGAAGTGAAGTGTTTCCAAAGTCCTACAACTTAGAACTTCTCAGAACTGTTTCTCCCAATTGGACATTTAAGTTTAATAGTGAAAGACTGGTTAATGATAACAATGCATCATAAAACCTTCAGAAGGAAAGGAGAGTGTTTTGTAGATCATTTATGCACGTGTGTGTGTGTGTGTGTGTGTGTGTGTGGCAGTTTTTAAGTTCTTAGTTTTTAAAATCAATACTTTTTTCCCTCCCCACCCTTAAATCAACACTTTTTAATGGAAACAACTTGACCAAAAATCTGTCACAGAATTTTGAGACCTATTTAAAAAAAATTTAATAAGAGGAAAAAAAAAAAAGAACATCAAAAGCAGGTTCAAGACCAATTTGTATATCTCTTACTGAATTCAGGAATCTTTGCATCTACATAGCAGTCAGGTGTGCAGATGCTGCCCGCACAAATCACGGATCAGACCCTTTGTGATGGTGATTCGGCAGCAAGGAGTGCTATGGAGAGGGAGGTGGTGGAGTCCGTGGCCTTGGAGACAGAGTGCACTCGCTCTACCGCCAGTCCCATGACTTGGGCAATCTCAGATAAGATGTCCAATCTGTTCTTATTTCAGTCTCTTCTCCTCGCAAAATGCACAAAATAATAAAGAATTTCAAGTGTGAAGCTAGAAATTTCATGTAGAAGAGTTAGGCCATGCTGGTACCTATCCAAATTTTGGTCTGTCTCTGCAATTATTATGATTAACTATATGCCTAGGTGAGAAAACAGCCTCAACTCTATTAAAATGTTTCCACTTGAAAATTCAACTCATTCGCTGTCAAGAACTATTAACAAATGTTATAAAGGAAATCTATGTAGGAAATTATATTGCATCTCTAATTGTCATGTATTGTACATTGATTGTCATAGTAAGAGGCAATTCATGCCTGTTGTGTGTTGGAATATTTTGGAAGGTGTTGGTGATACATACTGAATAGTCAGTATTATGATACATGTTTTGCTGGAAGTTAGGTCAACATGTCATCAAATAACCCCCTGACCTAGTTCAACCACTTCCACTCCAAAAGAAATCAAGGACAATTATTAGGAAAAAATAAACCAAAGCAAGGCTTTCTAAAATTATCTTTATAAAATAATATTCTTTTTATGTTCTTGCATGGACTTATAATCTAGCTATCATTGTGTGTCACACAAGTGCAACAACCAGCCTTTAACTTGTGATCAGTAGGTATCAGGACCGAACTTCCGAAGTAGACACGACCTCGCAAACAGGGAAGCACCAATATCTCAAATGTAGACAGGAGATTGTAGGCATTTATGGATGTTGAATAGAAGAAAACTGATTCTGCTATTTCATGTACCACATTAGAAAGTGCACGCGCACACCCTTGTAGACATATGGAAGCCCATGAGAACGGAGTGATTTTATCTTGTTTGCCAAGGAAAGCACCAGCTTTACGGATGATATGAGCTATAACTTATGGCTAAATGCGGCAAGAATGTGAATACAGTTTATCAGCTATATATCATCACATCACCACCATGTCCTCTTGGGCTGTGCTTCGGAAAATGTGGGCTAACTCTCTGCAGTCAGGAGGCTAGGGCCAGTGGGACCCAGGCATTGCAGGTGCTGGGGGACAACTCGCATCTGTCTCTGTCTCTCCTACTGCCTTCAAGAATTCACGCTTTCCAACTAAACTTGGGTTCTTATCGGAACCACAAACTGTTTAGAAACTGAAAGAGAAGTTGAAATTGATAAACCACAGTGAAGTGATAACCTATCAGGAAGGTTTAAAGCCGCTCTACCTTCCCTTTCAATTACTAGTGACAAGCTGAGCATAAAGCATGTCACAGGAAGTTGGCTTGCCGGATTAACTTGTCTCACCTCTGTTGATAAACAGTCCCTACCGAGAGCCTGATATTTGTCACGTAAACAAAATGTACATAAAACTGCTCCAGTTCAGACACATTTGCAATACCAAAATTAACATGAGGAATAGCAAGAAGTTATGAACTCATGAAATTTAAAAAAAAGAGAAAGTTGTGGGGTGACCCAATCACAGAAGATTATGTTTATATGCAGTGTCATCAAATAAGACAATTAAATTCTGGGTTTATAAAAGAATGTATAGCGATTCCTCCTAAATTGTGGAAAGACACCAATGAGGAGAGAGAAAGCAACTCCCCAGAACAGCGAGTGTAAGCAAATGGAGTAATCCGGAAGACTTTGAAATATTTGGGGGAAGATCAACTGTTCATCTGTACTACAACGTGATCAGTGTGCAGTGCTGTTGGGGTTCAACATCCAGGGCGAGTGGACCCAAGCCTGTGCAGGCTGCTCGGCACCCGATCACCGAGCGGCAGCCTGAGCTCGTCGAGCCTATTTCTTATTCTTTAAAGTAATTCTGCTCCATCAGCATGAGGTGTGTACTGGATCCCAATGAAGTTAAGCGCTCTTTTTACAGCTAGCAGTGCAGGGAACTGAGCATGCACAGCAGGCTTCAGAGCTTGGCAGGCTCATGAGACATCGCCAGTTGTCGCAGGGCCTGTGGGGTGAGGGGGCCAGGTTTCTAAATGGCAGGCACTGCACTCTATTTAATCCCGAAATAGACTTGTGATTGCCCAAAAGTGTGCTTTAAGAATATTTCAATGAGTGGACAATATTTTTAAATGGGATATTGATGTGATTAATAATTTTCTGTTTTCAAGGAAAAGACAATTAGGAGTAATTCTAGTGCTCAGCAGCACTCACAAATGGCAGCACTAAGGGAAGCCCACCGCTGCTGCCCTGTTCAAAAGACGCTCATTGTTGTAGGCTCGCCACTTGCCACACTTCTGCGCTGGCGATGTCCTTCACGTGCCAGCCTCGAAGGCCCTCAAGCCTCCAACAACGAGGAAGGTTCGCTTGTGTTCCACGTCTGTGACCTCTGCATGTGCTGATCCAAATGGAAGTGGGGTTGCAGGAAGAAGGAGCACAGTACACTGAAAGCAAACTGGGCCCGAGCTGGAAGCCTGGAGGTTCAGGAGCAGGGCGACCAAGATACTAAAGCCGCCAGCGCCAAAAAATATGCCTGAATGTGAAAAGGGGGAAGGTGATAAATGACGCAAACAAGTGATAATAATAAGCTTCGTGGAGAGGCTGGAGATAAAAAAAAAAAAAAAAAAAAGCCAAAAGAAAAAAGAAAAAGGGGAAAAATAGGGGAACAATTCAAAAATGGCGTGACCAAGACAGGAACAAAAAAAAAAAAGCAGAGCCAGGGTGGTGGTGCACACTTGCAATCCCAGCACTCAGAAGGCTGAGGCAGGAGGATCGCCGCAAGTTCAGGTTCAGCCTGGGCTACAAAGTGAGTTCCAGGATAAAGCCCAAACTGCGTAGTGCAACCCTGTTTCAGAAATGCAGAGAAAAAATAATGCAGGTCTGCAGATCAAGAAAAATTTAGGGTATAAACAAGGGTTACAAATTGTTTAAATGGCGCTAAAAAGTTGGGATGTTAGAAAAAATCGTATTTATAAGTAACAGAGTAACTAGTGGAGATCTAGCATTGTACTGTTAGGGGACTCCATGGCAAGGGGAGGTGAAAGAAAGGTAAAAGGAAGAGCGTTGGGGATTTCATTTTTATGGCCAAATAATATTCTACAGTGTATGTACACAACTATTTTAATCTGTTAATTCTTTGATGCATATTTCTATGGTTTTTGCATCACAAATAGTGAAGCAGTAAACATTTTAGTTCATGCGTTTCTCTGATACAATTTCATTTTCTTTAGATACACACTATATATAACTAGATCCTACACTACTTCTGTTAGTTGCTTTTTGAGCAACCTTCATGCATTTCTCCAGTGCCAAGTGGTTTTACTAATTTATACGCACACCAAGAACATGCATGAGGTCCCCTTTACCACATCCTCAATTCACTTTGTTTTTATTATCATCACTCTGCCAGGGGTCAGACAATACCTCACTGTGGATCTAGCTGGCTTTGTCTTTATCATTAATAATATTGAGCACATTTTATACATCTATGAACCCTTTGTGTAGTGTCTGTTCAGACCGTTTACCATTGTTAAAATTGGGATGTTTGTGTTTCATCTTTTTAATTTGGATATTAATTGGTTATAAACGCATGGATGGGCCCAGAGGACCTTCCATCAAGAAAATAAACCAGACACTGGAAGACAAATCCCACCTGTGCTTGCTCTTTGAGAGGTGCTAAAGCATTGTGTATCCTAGAGAAGAGCAGAATAATGGGGACCAGAAGACGTCAGCAAATCTGTGCAGGAGGTGGCACACCAAGGGGTTCAGACAGCCGCTGCCAGCACAGGGTGGGACAAGCGGAACCAGTTCTAATGTCCCACCATGTAGATGTCATCTTCAGCAATTTGTGATATATATCTCACAAAAAACAAGAGACTGAAGATTCATAACATGTAAAAGTGAAAACTAGTTGAGGAGATAGAAACGCAATTTACTCTGATTTGATTATATAGTTTATCATGTATAGAGTATTATGCTGCACTTCATATATGTGTATATGCATAATGTGCTGCTTATAATAACAGTAGAAAGGAAAAATTGATCAGAAAGGCAGAAATAAATAAACTAGACTCAGGAAGTCGAAAGAGTGGAGAGCACCAAGGAATTCCATACTGGTAAGTGTTTCTGAGACATCAGGAAGAAGAAACTAAGGACAACAAGTGGGTTCCAGCAACAGCAGCGCTACCATTATTCATCCTGAGTCATGATAAGTGATCATCTTTTATTCAACTCAATTATCCCAGCATCTGTAAGGTCTAGATGCAAAGGCGTCGTTTGGCCCAGTGCGAAGTGGTGCAAGGGTCAGATGTAAAATGCCCCACTTAGTCCTGCGTGCTAGGAACGGCACTTTCGGAGGCAGACTGGATATGGGCCCTGCTGCCCTCCTCGGGTACCGAACCACTGAATACTGTGGAGCTCCCCGCGTAGCCGCCAGGCAGGCGCTGCAAGGAAGAGCGTGGGGGCCATGACCTAGAAGCGCGTGCTCCTGTCCCCGGCCCTTCCTTTTCTCCCTGCTTCCTGGAAGCCTGAGATGCATCCACCCTGCTGCTTTGGCCTTGGAGCCAAGCGCCCATGAACCAAGCCTCTGACACCACGAGCCTAAATCAGTCCTGCCTCCTTCCGGTGGCAGCATGGGCTATGTCATCACAGAGAAAGGAAAGGGACTAGAACGGGTGGCTGCAGAGGCTAAGCGTCGTTTCAGCTCCCACGGGACAAGCGCATGGGCCACCATCACGACAGGTCTGCAGGCGAGTGACCCAGAAGCGCTGCCTGTCGCTGTTACCCGCGTTCTGCGAGCTACCAGGGCTGTCCCACAGGGCTAAGGGAGCTGGTGAAGCTAGGCCTGAACACAGGGATTCAATTTAACTATCATTCTCCAGCTCAACCAAAAAAGGCAAAAATACATTTTAAAGCTCTCAGCAGTAGTTTTTAATTGCTTCTTAGGCAAAAACAGGTTTTTTTTTGAATTAATAGGAAACATTAATGTCTATTTTACTTTTGTGAGAGGAAAGCTAAATTACAAGCTATTAAGGAGTAATTTAAGCTAAACTACCCTGCACAATCACGGAAAATGTTGTCTTGATTGAGGATTATTTGCATTTACTAAGTTTATTAAGATTTAGATGGAAGGTGGACAAGAGCTTGGGGAGAGAAAATAATATTTATCCCCCTCACTGCCTAATCCAGGGAAGATGAAGGTAAAAGCCAGGTTCAAAACATCACCACAGAGGAAAATAAAGCAGCTTTTGGCAGCTGACGGCGCGAGATCAGACAATAAGGCGAGAGGGCCGGGAAGATGCACCCCAGGCAGAATCATCATTCGTGGGATGCAAGAGAATTATAGCCCCTGTCTGGTTCTAACATTTTCTTTTCTAAACTGTAATTTCTATCTGCTATCTCCAAGCTTTCACCGAAGTTTGCTTTAGAGTTACAGCTGGGACTAAAGAGAAGATTTTAGAATTAAGCAGGAAGCGTTTGTCGTGTTTGGGGGGAAGAGTTATGGGCAGACTGAGGGCAGCCGACAGAGTAAGTCAGCCATCTGCGGAGGCAGACGCGGGGACCACAGCTTGCGCCACCCGGGCCGCGACGCGATGCGTGAGAAACACGCACGCCCGGGGAGCCATCAGGGACCCGCAGCCTGGGCAGCCCTGAAAGAGAACAACATTTTGTGTTCGAGAAAATGAGCTCACTTGGCTGGGCGAATCTCTAGGAAGCTTCAGTGTTACACCATGAAACAGAAGAAAATTATATGAGTTCAATAATTGGCATTGATTTTTTTTCCTAGCAAAGCAATTCAAGTTTCTAACTCCATTTGTTCCAAGGACTAATTTGTGTTTTGCTTCTGGTAAGAGACGGTGCGTGAATCTTCTCCAGGAATGCCGGAGCATTAAACAAGTAAGAGATAGATCTTCGCTCTGAAGGGCACAAACATTCCTTTATTAACATTTTATTGCTTAATAAAAGGTCATTTTATTTTGAAATTCTATGCATTGAGTTAGTTTCTCTACTCCTGCATTATACATATTAATGAAAACATTTTCATATTAAGTGAAAAAATATGCGACCTGAAACACTTTTATTTTTCTTCCCTCCCTCAATTAACTCAGAGAGGAGAAAGTTTGCTTGCTGCTGTTGTGAAGCGCTGTTCCTCGCCGGCGGACCACCACACCAAACAGGGAAGGTGCTAACCACAATCGTATCCAGTCTGTTGTAAAGGTTACAGTCTGCTTAAAGCCATGAAAACAATTTAAATTAAAAAACGAACTTGGTCTTGCCAAGTTCCTCTGTATACTTTTAAGTTGAAAGAACAAAACATTCATTTAAAAATGTTATTGAGTTATCAAAATGCAATGCAAAAATATGATATTTAGGTAGAAAAGGTCAGATTTCTGTTTTAAAAAAGGAGTCTTAAAATCTTGAAATGTCAAGATTCTAGAGAAAACCATGAAATTAGTTTTCAAGCTTACTATTTGATTGATTGAAACTGCTTCTTATGAACTATCAGAGAAATGCAATGTAGCACACCTTGAAAAGGCTCTGTGAAATCTGTGACTGACAGACCTTTCCAGGTAGTAATGTATGTGGGGCCTTGGACCAGAGAGTGTTTCTCTCTGGTTGTAGGTGAGTATTGCTAAGGTAGTGTTATAGGACTTCATCATAGAGAAATCTGGCACCTCTGGGATTTTTTTAAAAATGTATTTGGTTATTGCAGTGTCTTACTACATAGCTTTGGGTTCAAAGTCATCCTCCTGCTTTCGGCCTCTCCAGTGCTGGGATTACAGGCATGTGCCACCACCCCCGGATTCTAGCCGGCTCAGTGCACCCGGGTCAAGGCTGCTGCAGCATGTGGTATTGTGGATTGAACCGTGGTCTCTGCGCTTTCCTAAGCTGGCCTAAGCGGGTGCTTCAGTCTGCTGAACTATCATGCTGGCCCTGTCCTCCAGGATTTTTAACACCAAGATATTCCCATAGAAATGCATGAAATGCATCTACAGCTTCTTAATATCTTTCTTTTAAATGGCAAGTAGATTACAATGAAAAGGGCTGGTCCAGCTGCAAAAACATGTCTGGTGAGGTTAAACATGTGTCGTTTGAAAAATCCAGAGCAAACTTTGCAAAGTCAAACATTCATGTATATTTTAGACAGATTTATTAGCAACTTAAGCCCCTGATTGCCAGCTGTATCCTGAACAGACTTGATTTCTGAAGCTCTCTAGTTTTCAAGCACTGTGAAGGCCCCTATTCTATGTTTCCATGGTCTCCTTTGATCCTTCTGGGTTTTGAAATCTACTTCTGTGTGGGTTCGATGGCATTCAAGATTCAGCACTTCGACATGAGAGCACTCTAGGCTTCCGGATGCCATCACAGTTCAGTGACAGTGGAAAAAGTACAGGGAGGCCTATCCATGGAATTATTATACTGTGAATAAGGGAGGGTCTTCTACTCTTCTAAAATTTCAGGTGGTAAGACAAGAATTACTTTGGGGACAAAGAATATAATTTTCTTCTGGGGTGATGTTGCCCATGCCTCCTGCACGGCATAATTCATAGAACAACAAACAATCAAAAATGCAGTCGCACATTTTCCAATTTCACTTTCCTGCTATTTAGACAAACAAAAGTTTTACCATGAAATATATTTATTGTTAGTATATAGACTTAATGCATGCTCTAAAATGTTTCCCTCAGATACTATGAAGAAACTTTAAAAAGAATTATTGGGATAAGAAAGAATTCAGGAGAGAAATACAAGGTACATTCCTCGTCTAAAATTCTCCCTAAAGGAAGTGAAATTCTTTCTTCTTCACGATAGAGCTGGCTTTAAGCAACCTTGACTTAGCACTGATTTTTCCTGACCTATTTTTTCAAGAGAATAAAAAACTGGTAAAAATAAATAAGAAGCAACGTATCGTTTCACTAAACAAAATGATGGAATCCAACAGTGGTTATTACATTTTACATTGTCTTCAAATTAGCTGTTCAGATTACTAGATGTTAGCATGCAAAATTGATCGAAAATTATAGTAAGTTAAAAAGAATTTAATTTTAACATTATTAATTGACCATTTCACTAGACCAGCTGAAATTAGCAATACGTTTATCCCAGCTATCCTGTATATATACATGTTCACATTTCTTTCCCCTTCCTTTTTTTTTTTTTCTCCTTTTTCTCATCCCCATTGTTCCTTCCCTGTGAAGTTTCTTTTGCTTTCACATTACCATTTTCGCTTTTGGATTTTATTTACCATTTCAGGTCCTCACACGAGGACTTTTGCATTTACTTTTGCTCTCCTTCTTTTACTTTTCTTGTGACCTGGAACCAGACACCAAATCTGCTGAGCAGTCACCAACAGATCCGCGGCCCGCAGACTCTTGACTGTGTCCTCGAGTGGCAGAAGTGAAGACAGAAACAGGGTCCCCATTTCTGTCACACACCCTTTATCCACAGACAGGGGAGCCAGGCTCATATCTGACCATGTTTCCAAGGGGAGGCCCCATCCCAGACGCCTACACCTGCGAGTGTGGACCCCAACAAGAGAACTTTGTTGGTTGTTGCTATTATTGTTGGTTTTATTTTACCAAAGGAAAAGGAAAAAATAACAAAAACAGAAAAAAAAAGGTAACATAAAACAAAACAAGTGCTACAAAATTGAAAACAAGAATAAAAAGCTAACAATGGTTGTCATATTATGTATTCCAATTTATAATAGATAATCTTGGAAACAACCCAAATGCCCATCACCTGAGGAATGGAATAAAAACAGATGTGGTATTTTCTGCAATGGAGTATTATTCAGCTATAAAGAAAGATGAACTTGAGGCTTTTGTAGGGAAATGGATGCAACTAGGGGCTATCCTCATAAGTGAAAGAATTCAGACCCACATGGGTGCACCAACAAGGGAACTTCAAGAAGACGCAGCATGCTGCTCTCTGTAATACAACTCAAGGGCCAGGCTGAGAGCTCCCGAAGGGCTGCAGACGAAGTGGAAGCCCAGTGATTTATTAAACAGACAATGGGAGAGTTAGAAATCCAGCCAGGAATAGCGCCCAAGCCGGGGAATCAGCACCAGAAGCAAACCCACCCTGCTTAAGCTGAAGAAGGCCACTGTCATTAACGGGCTGCAGTGGGAAGTCTCAGGTTGGGCTCGTGATAACAGCAGTGGATTTGGCTCATGGCTGTAGAAGCTGAAACTTCACTGCGCGTTATTGCTTCAGAACCCCCTTAACAGCAGCAGCTCCCAGCGGAGGACACCGCAGCGTGCGGCACAGCACGCCAGGATCTCGCGCTTCCTCTTCGCTCCTCCCCGGCGGATCTCTCTCCCTCCTCTCTTCCCCTCCTCCCATCTTTTGGTGGGACCACCTACCTCCCTGTTTGCAATCATCTTTTATTTTGCTCTTTCGTTTATCTTTACTTTGGGTTCCTTCTGTAAGAGAAACTATGCAACGTTCAGGTCTGTGGGTTGGATTTTCCCCACCTAACACCACGGTCTCAAGGTGGTGGGCACATGGAGCAGAGGGGGCTTGGGCTTTAAAAGCACCTTCTGGTGCTGTGGATGACAGCTGCGAAGATAACAGTGCGCAATGTATTAATTATTGAAGATGTCCTGTTAATCAGCTTGGAAACTGTCTCATTGATATTTGTTTCTCAAGAAAAGAAAAGAAGAAAAAAAAGAAAAGAAGAAAAGAAAGAAAAGAAAAGAAAAGAAGAAAAGAAAAGAAAAGAAAAGAAAAGAAAAGAAAAGAAAAGAAAAGAAAAGAAAAGAAAGAAAAGAAAAGAAAAGAAAAGAAAAAAGCGCCAAGCACAGGCTGGAAGCCGCCTAGCGCGCCTGGCCGCAGGGTGAGAGGACCCGGGCTTGCAGCCTGCGCGCTGTCACAGCACGCTCTTGTGGGAACCACCCCAGCGCCCACAGCAGCTGAATCTCGGCCTCCTGAAGCCCGGCCCGCGACTTGCGACTGTCTCTGGCTCTTGGAGCTCCTGTGACTTCCGCTCCCTCAAACCACGGACCAAGCCGCACAGGAGCCAAGGCACAGCCCAGGCTCCGAGGGAGAGGAGCCCGGTCCTCTGTCCCTCGCTGGCAGTGGGCTGGGAGGGCTCAGCTGGGGCACAGGGATGCACCCGGGGGGCGAGAGGCACGGGGGGGAGGGGAGGCTGCAGGAACGCACCTCTCCCCAACCTCCAGAAAAAGCATGTTTTGTCTGAGAGTCAAAGTTTTCACTTGACATGACATTTTCTGCGACTTTTCTTGCATTTTTTGCTCTTAAAACCTTATCGGAGGGGTTGTACAGGAGTTCTTAATCACCAGGGCAAAGCGGGATTTTCTGATTTATTTTTGAACATTTTCCTGTGATTGCATTTTCGTTTTTGCTACATTCAGATTCTCTTTTTATGGTCACTTTTATGTACTTTCAAGTTGCTGTGCTTTTCTGTGCATTTTTTTTTTCTAATTTTGCTGTAATATCCTATAAATTCGATGAATTTTTAAATATTCTAAAATTTCTTCAGTTAGGTTTGGAGCAATATTCTCTATTCATTTAATAAGTACAAGACATTTAAAATGCTGAAAATCTAAAATAATGTATTTTTTATTCCTTATATCTGGATAAACAAAAATCAATACACTTTCAGCCTGACCACAGCTCTTCCTGGAATACACTAAGGCTGGTAGGACTCTATAGTATTTTTGCCCCAGAGAGCGTCGTTGTTTTACTGTCTGACATTTGCTTGGATCTGTGCACACACTTACCATTCTTTTATTTTTCCTTCCTCTCTGTTTCTGGTGTATTTCAGAGGCTTTTGAAAAACACTACACAGTTTTGTTTTGGGGAAATATGTGACACAGATGAAGCGTTTGGAGATTTATATTCAATACAAGTGTCTTCACTGAGCCCCACAAAAGCGCTTCTGTCAGTCCTGCTTCACACAGCCATTTGCAGTTGGCAGAAACCAGTGGGATGATTAACATCGTGTTTGGCCGTCTGCACCTTGTGACTCCTCTTCTGTTCATATTACATGCTTTCTGTTGGTGGCTGGTTTGCATTAGGCCTTGTTTTCCCTATAGCAAAGCAAAATAAAGCAGTTAAGGAAAAGAAATTTAATAGTCACTATCATTTCAAATCACTATGGAGAAGAAAGTGTTCATGTTGATCATTACGGAGAAAATATCCATTCGTGCTTTAACCAGCATGAAATCACAGAAGAGAACATTTTAGTTGAGTCTGGTTTCTGCTGGAATTGTCGCATTGCAACCTTCAGGGCAGATATGTGAGTCCACCTGTGTGCACAATTAAGCACAGCTAATGTTTGCAGGTAATCCCGGCTGTTGTTCCAGCGACATCTCAGAATAGGCATCAGGGATAATTTGGAGAGTGACTATTTCCACTTAATACACTGAAAGGAAAGTTTTCTAGGTGAGTTATTCCTCTCCACTGTGACTTCTTAAATTTTTATTGTTGTTAGGCCATGTCTTCAGACATGATGACGCCATTCACAGTGGAGAGCCGGTACCTGTATGTGACACGTCTTAATTTATAGCCCACTTTTTCTCTCTACCTGCTGACTCTGCTTATTGAGCTCTTCCCCATTTGCAAAAGATCTACCTGCCCATTTCTTAGCATCCATCTTTTTTTGCACTTTGCCTTTCCAGAAGAAACAGAACAAGTAAGTCATGAGAAGCAAAGCTGCAAGTTATTTTAATATTTTCTGTTTCTTCTAAGCTATATATAACTTAATCTGGAGATCCTCTCTATCTAATTAAAAGGCACAATAAAGTATATCAATTTTGCTTTATTCTCCAACAGCCTTTTAGCATTGATAAAATGAAAAAGAGGTTTTGGATATATTTTTTTTTTCATTTGCAGATACTTTGGTCCGAAGTCCAAAAATCTAAATTAGTATTAGCATTATAAATATAAATAACCAGATCATGATTCAATACGGGTGGTTAAAGACAAATTGCTCACAAGAAAACGTTATTTTTTTGAAAAGAGTGTGAAAAAAAAGAGTATGAAAGATAATTGGTTCAAGTCACAAACTAGGTCAGGTTTAGTTCACATGTGAGCTGAAAGCTGAGGCATTAAAGTGCCGAGTGGCTGTTGGCCACCATACATCAGTTACGTGGCTGTAAGGGTGGATGAATGCCCGCACGCCACAGGAAAGGGGCTGCTCCTCTACAGCGCAGGTATCAGAGAGTGGGTGTGGGAGTAGGACAGCCCTTAGGGCATCGCTTAGATGAAGGCTAAAGGGGCCGGAGCAAACCAAGCTAGGAGAGTGGACAATTACCTCAGAACATTCAGGAAAGAGCATATGCGTTGCCCTGCCAGGAAAGAGCCAAGATCGGGCGCGGTGCTTCCTCAAGATGAAGAGCACAAGAAAGTGCGATGAAGGAAAGAGCTATCAGTATCAGCCAGGGACATCTGACAAGTTAGAGAAGCGAGGGTTGTTCCTGTCATTAGCATTTTTCCTATTTTTTCTAATATGCTTGTGCATATATTCGCATAATTAAGCAGATTTTTTGTTGCTTCATATTCCTCTAGAACACAAATATAAATCATTGTCGTAATATCGGTACTTAAATATTAAGTGCATGTTATTCACCTGAAGCTGTGGAATGTCAGGATATGAGAAAAAACTTGGCTGACTATTCTGGAGAGAGAATTGATGTATTTTCCACTGTGTAGTGGTTAACACGGCTCAGAGCTTCATGAGACTTTAAGCAATGCTTGCTTCTGGTCTGACTCCACAGGAACAAGTAGACAAGTTGGACTTCTAAGAGCAATGAGGACATTACAATGCAATATAAAATAACAAGAGCAAGCAATAAATGAGGAAAATATTTAAAAATCATCTATTTGATAAAGGATTAATATTCAGGAAGTTTAAAGAATGTATAAAATTCAACAACATGGAGACAAAAGGCCTGATTAAGAAAAAAGGCAAATAACTGACTAGATATTTCTCTAGATGTTCAACAAAATATTCTCAAATTATTTCTTGCTTGTAGTACAAAACTACAGTGAAAGATCTTCTGTCAACAATTAGGATAGTAGCTACCAAAGAATATAAAAGTACCAGCATGGACAAGAATGTGGAGAAGCCAGAAACCTTGTGCACCTTTACAGGACATAGAAAATGAATCAGCTGCTGTAGAACAGAGCACAGAATTTCTTTCTTTCTTTCTTCTTTATTTTAATTGGCGCCAGGGTTCAGACCTTGCACTTCCCAGGCAGGCGTGTGTGCTGCTGAGCTATTTCCCCAGCCCTGTGAATTTCTTTAATAATTAAAAATGTAATTGGCCTTGGAGATAGCTCAGTGGTCTAAGCACCTGCCTGGCAAGCACAAGGACCCAAGTTCCATTCCCAGTGCTGCATGGCATGCTGGCCCAGGCCACGCTGGCCACAGAGACTGGGTGTGGGGCTACACATCTACAACCCCAGTACCGGGGAGGCTGAGACAGGAGGATCACTGTGAGTCTGAGCTTTGTAGTGAGACCCTGTGCCAAGTAAAAAAAAAAAAAGAAAGAGAGAGAAAATATATGTAATTAACATGCTTTCCAGAAATGCCAATTCTGGGTGCAGAGCAGAATGCGTGTCAGTGTTAAGCAGGTAGTTGTACACTTAAGTCAAGAGGATCGTTTTCCACAATGCCTGTAATGTGCAAGGAACCCTACAATCCACTCACTGGTGAATGGGCAATCACGATATGGTACATACATATAATGGAACATTATTTCATCTTGAAAATCCAAGAAGCTCTTCAATATACTCCTTAGTAGATGAGCCTTGAAGACAGGATTGAAAGTGAAATAAGTCAGCCATAAGAAAAAATGTGGCATGATCCCACTTACGTAGCAAATCCAGGGCTAGTAAAGGCAGAGGCAGGAAGCCCAGTGCTGGGTGGGGACCGACAGAGCTGGGAGGAGACGCGGAGTGCTTCTTCAGTGGCATATATATTAGCTTTAGAGAAGGAAAAATGTGTAGAGATGGGCAGTCACGCGGCTGTACCGCGTGATGTCTCTAAATATGTACACGGACCACAGGATGACTGCAATCATTACATACTACAGACATATATTAGTAAACACTAAAAATGAATATATTCAGCACCACTGCACTGTATGCTTTCAAAATGGTTGACAGTAATTTTTAGGTTATGTACATTTTAAGCCAAAAAACATTTGAAAATCAGTTTATTGTTGGCAGAATAGGATTTATCTGAATGTAAGATTTCCACAGAATTTATACCTGCTATTATGTTTTAAACTTAATTCATAAATTTGGATAAATTGCAAACTAAATTCCTAAATTTATACCTGTTTTACTGCCTTAGAATTCTCAAAATGGTTCCCATTCACTTAAATATTATTTCCCAGGATAGTGTGATTTTTCTCTTAGACAGAATCTTTTTCATTGTGTTATTCCATAGTGAATGTTTAGTCATATGGTAGTCCCGTGAAGTGACAAGTGTCTTAAATTACAGATCTTCTTCTGCCATTTACACATATTTTTGTGGGAATTTTCAATACTATTTGCCACTTTGTCCTAAACATGAATGTAAAGCCAATTTGCATCATATAACGGCAAGGGACCCATGAAGCCTCTCTGCACCTCTTTGCCACATAAGCCATCACCAGCATGTGAGATGCAGGTTATGATTCATTTTCTTATGCATTATTTTCATATTCTCTGCTTTTCCTTTATCTCTCTTTAATGATCACACCACTGCATTGAACCTTTTGTTGAAACTCCATTGTCACTATGAGAATTT
>NW_004524705.1:4935397-4956164 GCF_000260255.1 Octodon degus | reverse complement strand
TTTTTTTTTTTTTTTTTTTTGAAACAGGGTCTCACTCTGCAGGTCAGGCTGGTCTTGTGCGCCCTTTTGTAGCCCTCAGGCTGGTCTTGAGCTCACAGTGATCTTTCTGTCTAACTCTCCCTAGTGCCGGGATTATAGGCATGTGCCACCATGCCCGGTTCTCACTATCCTAATAAATGACTAGTTCATATTTGACGTTCAAGATGATCAACACAAGAAATAATTTTCAACAGCATAAATGTATTGATGTTCCCTTACAATCAAAGAAAAATATCACCATAGCTTCTCAGAATGTATGTTGATAATATTATCATTCGCCTGGAATGTCTTCACCTACACACTCCACAAACAACTTCAGCTTTCTAACATACTGAATAAATCCACTGCCTTCAGCTGATTCACAGTTTCATAAATATCCGCCCCCCCGTCTCAGCAATTGACAACAGCAAAGGTTCATTTCTTCTCCAGTCTTACAAGCACCATGGGAATTCTGTGGGCCTGCCAGTCACCTTCAGATTGAAACCTGGATTGAACAGGTCAACCTCACCTGGTATCAGTCATAGGGCAGAAAAAAACAAGAAACATCATGTGATTCTCACATCTGTTCTGTGTTCTGCCTAGCAGCATGACTTGCCTTTTCCTCTTGGAATTGACTGAACAGAGTGAACTGCAACAAAGCCAGCACCCATGGTGAATATTATGTTCCGTGGGATTTATGTACAGCCAGGGGAACTTTCTTTTGGCTCTCACTATGTAATGCTATATAACATCATAAGAACTTATCCTCAGTTTCAGCAGAAAAAATAATGTAAGTTCAAGCCAAAAATACTTAGGCAGGAAAACTATAGCCCACTTGAAGTGTGGGCAATAAATACTTGATGAATGAATGAATAAATGCTTAAACAAAAATTCAACTACAGTTTTTCAAAAAGAAAAAAAGAAAGAAAGAGAAAAACAAGGATGTTGTATTCATATTTAAGTATCTGTTTTGACATTATCCCTTGTGGGTACATTTGAAACAGGGTTGGATTCAGACTAAATATGAGGACGTTAAAATGCATCACAAAATCAGTGATCCAAATATCTCCATGAGTATAAATTAAATGCCTATTATGATAAAGAATAGATTATAATCTATTTCTGACTTACGTTAACTTCCATACAGTTAGTATTTTTTGTGACTTGGTTGTGGAATTGAAACGTCTGCTTGCTTCCAAAGTCCTACTTCCCTCCCATCCTCAGTGAGCACTGTCCTTCGCATCATGCCTGCTGTCATCAGTAATGCATTTTCAGGGCCAGCCTGATAGTTCAGTGCACTAAAGTACCTGCTTAGGTAGAGTGCAGCAGCCAGGGGTTGATCACTGGTGTGCCGTGCCGGTCCCACGCCCAGGGTGCACTGAGACGGCAATTGAGACTGGGCATGGTGGCACATGCCTGTAATCCCAGCACTTGGGAGGCTGAAAGCAGGAGAATCACTGAGTGCAATCTACATAGTGAGACCCTGTAGACCCTGTCCTAAATATAGAAAAAAAAGTAATGCATTTCCATTACCTGAATGATAATGAACACAATGCCAGAGCAATCTTCTTTGATAGAGACAGCCTCCCATTGTGAAAGGAATACCTGTCACTAAGGACAAGTCGCTGAACCTAAGCATTCATACCTAATAGCTGCATTTCTTCTGTGTTTATACCAACATCTTATCCAGCATTCTCTTCCATGGTATTCGAACCTCCAGCTGTCTCTTTGTTCCTCCTGAGTACACCCTTTGTGGAACTTCCCCAACCCAATAACCACCCTTCAGCTAACATGTTAGTGCCCCCTGACAACATCTAATCTCACCTCACTCTCTTCTCTTACACTGATGTCATGGAGTCACATTTTTATAAAATAAGACGAACCTATGTTAAAGACTGCCAGTACCAGCCTTTGAGAAAGTATTGTTTGTGAGTTACAGAGCAGGAAATGAGGTTGGCTTAGAGCTTTAAGTTTCATGATGCCAGAGAAAGCCTGTGGGGTGAAGACCCAGGGACAGTGAGAATGACTTGCTGCAGGCATGTTATGCTGGCATGGCTACAGTGGCAAAATAGAAAGATTAGGAGTTGCTCACAGGGGTTCATCATTTCTGTTAATGAATAATTACATAAGGGGTGGGGATGTAGCTCAGTGGCATAAGCACTTGCCTGGCAAGCACATGCTCCCAAGTTTGATCCCTAGTACAAAAAAAAAAAAAAAAAAAAAAAAAAAAAAAAGAATCACATGAACTAAGTTCTCAAATATTTGAGTAATTTTAAATCTGCTATAGCATGGAAGACTTTTTTTTTTTTTTTTTTTTTTTTTGGTGGAACTGTGGATTGAACTCAGGCCCTTGCACTTGCCAGGGAAGCACTTATTCCACTGAGCCATCTCCCCGGCCCAGGAAGACTTTTTTCTTTTTGAAAACAAGTCTTTGACTTTCTCCAAGCAATTTTATTTTTTTAATTAATTTTATTGAGAAACAAACAGCGATGATACAGTTTCAAAACCAATTAATAGGACAGTTTCAATAATTAATACATTGCATATTGTCTTCGTAGTGGTTATGCATAGTACAAGATGCAGACATGATATTCTATCCAAACACTATTAGTACAAATCTTTCTTCTCTTTGAATTATATGTAAGTGGATGCCACTTGAAGATATACTCATAAGTGAAATAAGCCAGACCCACATGTATAAATATTATATAGTCTCCCTAATGTAAGAATTCAAAAGAAATAAAAAGAGAAAGGTATAACACAATCAAAAGGAAAGTGAGAACTTAAGGATTAAACAATGAAGAGAGGGCAAGGAGAAAAGCTAGGAAACATGACAGGGGCAAAACCATACATTTATAAGCACAAGATGGTTAAGGCAATGATCCTGAGAATCTTCAGCAGGTTTTTGAAACTAGCAGTTAACTAGTAGGATTCTCATCCTGACTAATTATATAAGCTGATACCTGTGGACTAAGCCAGTGCACTGAATCGCAATTTGTAATACCAGGCTCATGCTTGGAATGCCTGTCAATCTGGTCTTCTAAACACGTACTGCTTGTCATGTCATATCAATTGCTGCTATACTGTCTCTCAAGTAAAAATGTCTTAAAGAAGTAGAATCTCACTAGTTTGAACAAAGTATAACTATGTTAAACATCTAAATTGTACTGTAAAATATGTTTTGAACTTCATCCATTTTCTTTAATATTTTATTAGTGAGGATTTTAAAGTAAGAAATAGTACTTGAGCTGTCAGGTGACTGTCATATAGGTAAATCGACCTTGCTCTAATCTGCTTGTGCTCACAGAATCAGTAATGCGTGAAGAGTTGGAAGGCAGACCACTTTCATTTAGCACATGGAATAAACTCTCAGTGCTCAGCATGCAGGGTGGGGATGAAAGTGAGAAAAACATGCTGGACCCGTGTGCAAATCTCAGGTGCCAACTGCCTCAGTTTCCACAGGGAGGTACAGGACTCAAGAGTATGAGAAAACTACATGGATAGAAAAAAAAAGTGACAAAAATCGGATTCATTTCTAATACAATGATCTAATTCATTACTAAAATAAGGACAATCAGTACCATTACAATATTTTGTTTTTTTATTTTATTTTTTTTTTCATTACAATATTTTATGTAAAAAGATGTGCAGAGTAAAGCCAAAGTCAATACATTGTAAATGGGTAGGCCTCCAGTTAGGTAGGCACAGGGTTCTAACAGGCACATCTTTATTTATTTTTTGTAAGTTTTTAACAGAGTACAAAATAGTATTAAAACAGAAAAATTAAAAGTGATACAGAATTTAACTTAACACAATCATACGAATTTCACCGTATTTGTTGTAAAGGATGGAGTTATCTTCCAACAATAGTTGTTCATATTACCAGATATATCCATGCACATTTGGAAGGAGAATAAATACATAAGATATTCAGAGCATCAAAGGAACAAACAATTGAAAACAAGGAGGCGAAACAGATGAACTGCTGCTTTCCACATACCAGCAAAAATCCACCATACAGTGTACAAAACAGCCTGCTTACATACATAGATATATCTCCTTTCCCCACTCCCTATGCTGCCCTGCTCAACTCAGTAATTTCTTCCTTTTGAACAGGTTCATTCCCTTTTCCCAATATCTCTTGTGGCCTCCGGATTTTATTTTATCCTCCACATTCTCAAAATGAGGAGACAATAGGATGTTTGCATATATGGGTTTGATTTAATTCACATAAGAGTATGGACTAGTTACATGCATTTACCAATTAAAGTCTCAAATTTATTCTTTTTTGTAGATGAATAATACTCCATTGTGTTAAAATTCCCATCTTCCTAAGCTGTTCCTTACTTAAAAAGCATTTTGCCTGCTTCTAGGGTTTAGCTATGGCAAATTGTGCTGAGGCAAACATGGATGCACATATATCACTGTGGGAAGATGTTTTCAGTTCTTCTGGAAACATACCCAGGGTGGGAATAGCTAGGTTAAGTGGGATCTCCAATCCTAGCTTTTGGAAGACTCTCCAAACTGCTATCCACAATGGTTTTCCCAGTCTTCACTCCCACCAACAATGGAAAACCTTTTTTTTTAACCCTACAGTCCCTCCAGCATTTCTTATTGGCTGACTTCCTGATGCTACCTTTCTTTCTGGGGTGAGATGCAATCTCAGTGCTGTTTTAATTTGCATTTCTCAAATGACCAGTGATGTTGAACAGGTTTTCACACATTTACTTGCCATTTGTATTTATTCCTCTGAGAAGTGTGTATTCATCTCAGATGCCCATTTTTCAATTGAGTCTTTGAATTGGCAGGGGGCTGATTTTTTTTTTTTAATTCTTTATGTGTTTTAGATAGAAGGCCTTTGTTGAACAGACTGTCAGCTATAATTTTTCCCTGTTTGTGGATTTTATTTTTACTCTGTTAGATATTTCTTTAGAATTGCAGAAACTTTTCAAAAAGATGAGATCCCAGTTGTTGATTTGCTGAAGTATTTCCCATAGACTTTCATTTTTGTTCACGGTCTATTTACCTACCCCTATGTCTTTAAGACTTCTACCTACATTTTCCTCCAGAAGATTTAGTGTTTCTGTTTTAATGTTTAAATCTTTGATCCCTGTTGACTGTAGTTTAGTGCATAGTGATAAACATGGGTCTAATTTTGGCCTTTGTCATGTGGAAAGCCAGTTTTTTCAGCAACATACATTAAAGAGGCTATCTTTCTTCCAGTGAATATGTTTGGCGCCTTTATCAAATATAATATGGCTTTGTGTTTATAGTTGTATCTGCATCTTCTAATCTGTTCCATTGAGCCTCAGATCTGTCTCTATGCCAGTGCTATGCTGATTATATCACAGTAGCTTTATAGTATAATTTCAGGTCAGGGATTGTGATGCCTCCTGACTTTCCTTTGTTATCCAGGATTTATTTTCATATTCTGTGTCTCTTCTGTATCTAGATGAATCTTAGGCAGGTTTTCTCTAGCTCTGTGAGTTATACTAATGATATTTTAATTGGGGTTGCATCGAACCTGTATAATAATTTTGGGAGTATGGCCATTTTCACAATGTTTGTTCTTTCTATGTAGGATCAAGGAACATCTTTCCATTTTCTCAAATCCTCTTCAACCTCTTGTCTCAGAGTACCATAATTTTTACTGTATAAATCTTTTATTGCCTCTGTGAGATTGATTTCTAAGCACTTCATATTTTGAGCATTATTGTGAAAGGTGTGGTTTCCCTAATTTCTCTCGCAGTGTGTTCCTTGTCTTTGTACAAAAATGTTGTTGATTTTTAAATGTTGACTTTGTATCCTCTGTGTTATTGAATTTGGTTGTTAAATCTACAGGACTCTTGGTGGAGTTTTGGAGATCTTCTATGTAGAGTATCATGTCTTCAGCAACATAATGATAATTTTACTTATTATTTTCCAATTCCTACTCTTTTTATTTGTCTCTCTTGTTTAATTGCTCTGGCTAATGTTTCCAGAGCTATAATGAAAAGGAGTGGAGACTGGACATCCTTGTCTTCTTCCTGATTTTAAAGTGAAAGTTTTCAGCTTTTTCCTATCTAGTATGATGTTGGCTGTGGGTTTCTCATAGATAGCTCTTTTCAGATTCAGATATAACCATTTACTGATATTCTGTAGGGATTTTTATCATGAATGAATGTTGGACAAAAGCTTTCTGTGATTCTATTGAAATGATCATGTGGTCCTTATTCTTGGCTGTATTGATGTGGTATATTACGTTTATAGATTTGCATTTATTGAACCATCCTTGCCTTCTTGGACGAATCCCAGTTTGTCTTGATGTATTATCTTCTTGATGATTATCTACCCTCTGTTTGTTAATATTATATTGAGGATTTTTTCATTTATATTCATTAGAGCAGTTTACATGTAGTTCTGTTTTTATTTCGTTCTTTCTTTCATATTGCTCCCAGAATAGTATTTGCCTCCTGGAATGAGTTTGGGAGAATTGTTTCTCTTTCAATTTCATTGAAGAGTTTGAGGAAAGTTGGCATTAAATCTCTTAATTTCTTGTACAATTTAGCTGTGAATCCATCAAGACCTGGGTTTTTCTTTGTTGGTAGACTTTTTATTTCATTTTCAATTTTGTTTCCCTTTACTGTGTTGTTCAGAGTTTGCATATCTTCTTATCTCAGCTTCGGCATTTCATAAGTAAGTAGAAATTCTTCCATTTCCTCTGTGTTTTTTGTTCTGTGGGGGTAAATATTTTGGAAGCAGATATGATGATCTTCTGAATTTCTCCAGGGTGTATAGTGATTTTGCCCTTTTCATTCCTTATTGCATAAACCCATGTTCTTTCTTTCTTTTTTTAATAAAGTTGGGTCAGGGATTATCAATTTTATTTATTCTTTCACAAAACAAACTCTTTGATTCATTTATTCTTTTTATTGCTTTCTTAATCTGATTTGCATTAATGTTTGCACTAACCTTTATAATTTCCTGGCTTCTTCAGTTATTGGGCTTCACTTGCTCTTCTTTTCTTTAGTTATTTCATCGTGGAAGGATCTTATCTGACCATTGAATTTGAGAGATAGTTTTGCAGGCTACACCAATCCGAGTTGGAAGTTATTTTCTTTCAGGACCTGAAATACTTCATTTTAAGATCTTCTTGATTTGATGGTTTGAGAAATCTTCCATGATTCTTGTACACTTTCTATTATAGGTGACCTGTTTCTTCATTTTAACAGTTTTTAACATTTTATTTGTTGCCAAATTTCTTAGATTTTCCTTATTCTATGTCTAGACGTAGATGTACTTTGACTATGGCTACTTGGGGTGCTATATGCCTCACTTATAAGTATTTCAGAATCTTTTCTCAGGTTTGTAATATTTTCTGCTTGTACTTCTGCAAATAGTCTTTTTGTTTGACTTGTGTTGTCTCCTACTGTTTCATTGAAGCATATTATTTATTCTTATATTAATTTTTCTTTACATTAACTTGTAGTTGCAGAGTTTTTATTTCCTGGTTCCTTGTTAGTGTTAAGAGATATTTCCTTTCATGTTTACTAGCTGCACCACTGTCTACAAGGTGTAAAAGTCCATCTTCAGTTTGGGTCAACTGACTTTGCTAACTTTCAATGGAGTTCTTTATTTCCTGGATATCGGTTTAAATCTGTTTCATGCATTCTAATTCTTTCCTGTATTGTTCATTCAGTGTTTCCATCATTTTTATATTCTCCTCTATTTTTTAATCTCTGTCTTCTTTAGCTGTGCTGAGCAATTCTTTCATGATTGCTATCATTTCTTCTTTGACCTGAGAGATTATTTCTGATCTATTTTTTCTATAGCCTGATGGACTTGTTTCTTTACTTCAGTTGCTACCATTTCAGAAATTTCAGGTGAGTGATTTCCAAGTTTTTGTATGTCCTTGTCAGCTGAATTTGTTCAGAGTAGGCTGGAGGAGTGAGATTGCTTTTTGCTCCTGTGTTTTGGTATTTTTGAAGCTCCCAGCAATCACCCAGACTTAGCAATGGTGGAGGGTGGTGGAGCATGCATCAGTAAGGTTCCTGCTACAGGGAGGAACATGGTAGGATCCACCCACTCTCTCACCACTAGTGGGGGAGACTGGCCGATGCTTAAAAAGCTTCAATGCAGATGTTGTGTGGGACCAGATTTGCCATGATTCCAAGGGCTGTCCAGAATCCTCGTAAGTTCTTATAAGTTTGGAGCAATGCCAGAAGAGGTTCTGTGCCTGTGCTCTGGGCATCAAGGCACACAGCTCACCAGAGTTCTGTCAGCAGCCCAGCCTCCTAAATTCTAAAATTATTGGACCAGGTACCAGGAAAGCTCTACTGCTGCACAAGCTGGGCCCAGGGATTGCAATTTTCCAGAGTCCTGAGGGTAACCCAGAGTCCTCCAAATTTCTTAAAAGGGTGGACCAACTCCAGTACAAAATCCAGCCCTATGTGCTAGGTACTAAGTTTTGTAGCATACCAGTGTCCCATGGGCCACCCAGACTCCTCCAAAGCTCTTAAAATTTCTTTCTTTCTTTCTTTCTTTCTTTCTTTCTTTCTTTCTTTCTTTCTTTCTTTCTTTCTTTCTTTCTTTCTTTCTGTACCAAGGATCAAACTCAAAACCTTGTGCTTTCCAGGCAGGTGCGTAAGCCACTGACCTAACTCCCAGGACCTGAACCACCTTTTAGTTGGGACCATAAAAGTGAACATCAGACAATCACAGACCAACTAACATTGCACAAAAAGTGTAGAATAAAGGCTCACATTTAGGTCGGTACTCATTCATTTTTCTTGCAAACTGGCTTTGTAGGTTCAATTACACATATAAGAGAGACCTTCACCCTAAATGGATGCTAATTGCTGATTCTCTTGTTGTTGCCTAAATGTGAAAATGTGCTCGGACAGAAGAACAACCACAGGAAGAGAGTCATGAGCTCTAAAGCCAGAAACAGTGATTTGAAATTCTATCTCATCACTCACTAGTTGGTGAACTTAGGAGAGTTGTTGAATCTTTCTGTGCCATTACTTAATCTAGAAATGAGAACAACTGACATGCCTATTTGATATTGTGGCTTCAGGATTAAATACATGAATTTACATCAAACTCTTGAAAGTGTCTGATGTATTAAAGCACTATTTCCTTAAGTCACTCTTGGTGTTACACTTGAAGAAAGAAAAATGCATGAAGACTATCAGCTTTCATCAATCTTATGAAAATGCCTTAGGTTAAGTTTTTGAAGAACAAAAAAATTATAAACACTTCTAAACCCTTATCAACATTATACACAATTCAAACACTATTCTCATTTAGTCCTCTGCCAATAGAGCTAGTGTTTCACAATATTACAAGTTCTGGATAGTAATGAAACTACATCTCTTTTAAAATTTCTTAGAACTTACTTTTAGTATCCTCATTACCCTGATTCCTCCAAATTATGGAGCTATATTGTTTAAGGAATTCACAAGGCATGTGTACAAGTCATATTACCTAAAAATGAAAGCAAGATGCATAATTGAAACAGTTCACATTATTAAATACTTAAGAACAAGTAGCAGGCCAGCCAAATAGCTCAGCGGATTAAAGCACCTGGGCTGGGGGTTCGATCCCGGTCCTGCCATGCTTGGCTCATCCCTGGGACATGCTGAGACAGCGATTGAGACTGGGTGTGGTTGTGTGCACCTGTAATCCCAGCACATGGGAGCCTGTAAACAGGAGAATCACTATGTGTCCTATCTAATCATGAGACCCTCAACACCCTGTAGACCCTTTCCTAAAATACAGAAAAAAAAGAACAGGTAGTAGTGTACAGCTGTTTCCATTGTGTATTCACCATCTCTGCAGTTCAAATGAACATCTAATAAGTACATTTTCTATTCACATAGTTCAGTGTTGCCTGCTAATTCCTTAGAATTACCAAGTGTAACATACTAACAGAAAAGCTTTAATGGTACCCTTTGCACTTGGAACCACAGTTAGTTCCCTGTGACCTGCAGTTACACTGTCTTAAATCCATGAAATAAAATTATGTGACAGTGAGCTTAATTAATCACAGGCGACCAGCAGTGGAAAATCAAGCATATAAATGCTGTATTGATCTTCAGGAAGACTGTCGCCTTATAGCTATAATGAAATTAGCTACAGGTATGTTTTTCAAACTATGAGAGGATAATTATCAGTAATAAATCTTACACTCATAGTTAATTAAATCTGTTATAGCAGAATGTTTTGCCAAAATGTTACGAGATACTTGAAACTTCTTTCAAAAGAGCAAACCACGATGCCTTCCTTTTGCTTCTGTATGTGAGGCCAGATGAGCGGGTAAAGATGTTGGCAAGCAGGAAAGGCTTTCTATGACCAGCTTCCACCTTAGGTTTTATTCTATCTCAATGTAGCCACACAGACATCAGGAACAGGCTGAAAAACATCAATGATCTCTGAGGGAAACACTTCTGGTAGTTCATATATTTTTTTTTTCTCCACACCAAACAGAAAGATTATGTTCCATTCCTTTTTCCCAACCATTTATTTTCAACATAAGCTGTTCCACTAATTACATACCATTTTACTTGTTAAATTGTATTCATCTTGCACAAAGTATCTACTTGAAAAACACAAGCATAGTAGGAAAAACATATTGAATTAATTCTCTTAATCTGTAGAAGGTGCACATATGTTTCTTACCTCGTTTCTTCTGTGAAGCTACAATTGCCGTAGTTCATGAATTCCCTCTCTAACAGCAATGATCATGTTTAGTAATTTCTAAGAATTTAAGCTATAAAAAGAGCTATTAAGGAATTTAGTGTTTCATTTTTTAAAGCAATTTGTCCTTTTACCACGGTACCACATGAAGAGGCTAGGACTTCCGTTGACTGTTTTATTTACCATTACTTCAGTTTGACTAGGTACAAAGTTTCCAGTCTCTTATACCACCTTTGGATTCTTTCTTAGCATTTCCATGTCTATTTATATCAAGTCTTATCTGCTTTATTCTTCCGTTTCTTAGCATCTTTTTTTAAATTCATTTTTCTTATCTTTTATTTATTTATTTGGTGCAGGTTTCCCTACACAGCTTAGACTCCTAGTGATCTTCCTGTCTCAGCTACCCTAGTGCTGGGATTACAGGCACACACCATCACACCTAGTTCTGGTGACAGGGTCCTAGTGGGGCCAGCATGGCATGTGGTACCAGGGATCAAATCCAGTCCTTGTTCTTGCCAAACAGGTGCTTAGATTGCTGAACTATCTCCCTGGCCCTTGCATAGCCTATTTTTTTTTTTTAGCAGAACTGGAGATTGAACTCAGGCCCTTGAGCTTGCCAGGGAAGCACTTATTCTACTGAGCGATCTCTTTGACCCTGCATAGGTTACTTTTGATAACGTGATACTTACGGTGAATCTGGATGTGGAGTAAAATTTAAGCACTATCAGAGAAAAAACAAGAAAATGAAAAGCATTCCAAGCAGGAAAAGGGCATTTGTGAGGCTCCTGACTCATGAAAGTGCAGGAGTTGTGGTGCTCAAAAAGCAAATCAGGGGCTAGGGATATAGTTCAGTGACATGAGCACCTGCCTGGCAAGTGCAACATCCCAAGTTCAAGCCCAATAACACACACACACACACACACACACACACACACACACACACATCAAATCAGGTAATTGGAAAATTTTGACAGGATGGGAAGGGTTAAGATAAAGCTAGAGAGACCCAAATAATTATGGTCTTATTAAACCATACTGAAATTAGTGAAGCGACAAGACAAATAAAGTTGTTCTCACTGTCAATCAGCAGATTTCCTAAGTTGTGCACTAGTATCTGGCTTAAATAGCAACTTCGGTGGATGAAGGTATCACCAAGGAGAGAAAATGCTGCTTCAGTAAAGGAAAGAAGGAGAACTCAGCTCTGAATTAACTTATTGCATTTAGCTTTCATTCTCCTCCAGATGCTTCACAGATGGCAGCAGTAAGAGACAGGGTAGACTAATCGGGGCGTGGTGACTGGACGAGATACAATACAATCATAATGTATAAATATTTAAAGCTTCGAAATCAATGAAAACGCCTAGGGCAAGAGTTTTGGGGAACTCGGATTGAGCCCTCCGACGGTAATATTTAGAGATTGGTTGGAGATGAAAAACTCTTCAAAAGAAATTGAAAAAGAGCAGTTAGAGCGGTATAAGAAAATCCACGAGGGTGTAATATAGTGAAACCCAAAGGAAATAAGTACTTATTGAGAGTTTTTTCTCTTTCTCATCTTTTTATCTGCAACCACAGCACTCCTTTAGCTGTGGGTGGAAAATGCCCATTCTCAGCGCAGAGAGTAGAGGACTCTCGAGAGCGCGAAGAGGACCCAGGCCTCAGGGCAGATGGCAGGATCCTGGGTAAAATGCAACAAATGCCAACCAGGCAAGACCCCCATTCTCCTGTCTAGGACTCGAATGGCTGCACCAGGATGAAGAGGGAGAAGCAGTCATTCGTCTGACCATCTGAGCAGGAAACACAAAGCCAGCATTTGTCCCCCGGACTCGAGGCCAGCAGGATCCACACGACCGGAAGCAGAGCTCAGATTTTCCTTCCTTACCTCAGCTCTCTGCGGCTGTGCACTGAACACACTCAGGTCTACAGCCCGTACCTGCCCCGCTCTCCTAGCAGCACCATCATTTTAGGAGAAAATTCATGGTCAGAAACTCTGCTGGCTCTCTCCTTGCCCCGGTTTGCTCCCTTTCTGTCCAACTCACACTTCACACCGATTCCCTTTCCATCCTGAGAATACAGTTTACCACGTGCAGCTCCACAGCCACAGCCCACCCGTGGGTGGCTTCTGCCGGAGCTTCCTGATTTCGCCTTCCCCTCTCAGCAGAACGCATTTCCTCCTTCTTGCCCAGAGCTTGTCCTACCGGGATTCAGTCTTTGGTCCCGTCAGGCCCAGGCCCTACTGGGCTCCTCTCACTGTGGAGTATTTTAATATAGTATTTTCTGGTTATTTGCCTGAACCCTCTTTGTGTACTAAGTCCTTTTCTTGTTGTACTTTAACTTCCTCGTAAATGTTAGAAAATAGGCCTTTACACACAAGCAATTCATCTCTGCTATTTGATGTCTTTATTTAGTCCACCTACCCTCTTTACCTATTCGTTGCCTGTCTCCGCTGGCAAATGAAAGCTCTGGGAAGATGAGGCTGCAAGACATCCTCTTCCTACTATATCCTTGGCAGGGTGAGCGACAATGAAACAGAATATATGCTTAAAAATTTTGAAAGAATGAATGTGTGAATGAATACATATAATAAAGATTGAAAATGCTGTGTGATTCATTAGCATATATGAATCACAATCATAATTTTATCACACATTTTGATTACTTGCATTTTGATTGCTCATTATGTTTGCAGACAATCTATAGCTAGTTTTTAAAAAATCACAGCAATTTATATCTCTAATATTATATTGTTTCATATGCATAAAATGTGCTATGGCTAATGTAGATTTGTTTGTTAAGAATGATCATTGTGGCCGGGGAGATGGCTCAGTAGAATAAGTGCTTCCCTGGCAAGCGCAAGGACCTGAGTTCAATCCCCGGTTCCGAAAAAAAAAAAAAAAAAAAAACAAAAAAGAATGATCAATGTGACCATTGAAGAGATGCAAACTAAAACAGCTCTGAAATTCCATCTTACCTCAGAAAGAACGGCTAACATCAAGAAGTCAGCCAATAATAAATGCTGCAGGGGCGGTGGGGGAAAAGGAGCCCTTCCCCACTGTTGCTGAGACAATAGACTGGTACAACCACTATGAAATTCAGTGTGGAGATTCCTCCACACTGTAGGATTAGAGGTCCCATTCCACCTCGCTATTCCCCTTCTATGTACCTTCCCAGAAGAGTTAAAAGCAGCGCCCCACAGCAATATATTGCAGCGATGTCTACAGCAGCACAATCGGAATAGCTAAGTCCTAGAGACACTCCAAATGGCTACCAACCAGGCAATGGATAAAGAATATGTGGCATTTTTACACAATGCACTATTACTCTTCTATAAAGATAAAATCAAGGCTTTCATAGGTAAATGGATGAAACTAGAGATCATACTCCTAAGTGAATTGAATCAGACCCACGTGTGTAAATATCATATTATCTCATTAATGTTAGAAGCTAAAGGAGTAAATGAGGTACATAATGTACAATAGACATTGCAAACTGGGAAGAAACTATTAAAAGAAAAAATGTGATGGGGAAAGAGGAAAAAAGAAAAGGGAAAGAAAAAATACATATATATACATACATGCAAGATAGATAAAATGTCTGTGTAGCTAGTTTCTCTTACTTCATTGAAAGGAAAAGTTTATGCCAATATTGTTTGGACAATGTTTATTTTTTAAAAAAATGTATTTGGTACAGGGTCTACAGGGTCTCACTGCCTAGATCAGACTCGTAGTGATCCTCCTGTTTCCAGCCTCCCAAGCGCTGGGATCACAGGCTCGCACCACCACGGCCAGTCTCAATCACAGTCTCAGCACATCCCGGAGACGGTACCAGCACAGCACTCTGGACGGTATTTCATGCCTGCATCAGTACTCTGAGAAACTGGTATGAAGATAACAGGATTTAATATAATAGTCATGGTTACTCTCCTGCTAGTGTATTTTGAAGCATTTTTATTTTTATTCTTTTCTTTATAAAATAAAAAATGAAGGACCTGAGTTCAATCCCCGGCTCTGCCAAAAATAAATAAATACATAAATACATAAATGAAATAAAATAAAAAATGAAGATAGCAGTATTTAATATATCAATTATGGTTACTCACCTACTAGTCTATTTTGAAATCTTTTTCTCTATAAATTAAAAAAATGAACATAGGATAGTTTTTATCTTTGTAATCTGTTGCTTTTTCCTGGCTAGAAAAACCAACCAAAATATGAACTTTTATTAATAAAAGAAAAATGTGGTTTTGACATATTGATGAAAATATACTTCAGACACCAAAGATCCTTATTCAGGCCAGAATTTGTGCATCAACCTATCTGCTTAGCTATGCAGAATTTGTGTACAACTTATGACCACATATCAGGTGTAATATACCTCAAGAGATACAGATGTACCAAGAAAGGACTCATGAAACATTTTCAGGCAAATGGATGGAACTGGAGATACTTCGTTTAGCCGAACAACCCAGACCTAGAAAGTCAACTATCACCTGTTTTCTCTCAGATGTGGAAGCTAAAATTGGAAAAACAAAACCAGTATGCTTACAATGTGTTGTGCCCACCGATAAACATTTTAAACATGCAATAACCAAAAGAAACAACAAAAGAAACCAAACAAAAATATATAGGACAACAAAGGACACTGATTCTTGAAAACTGGAAAGAAAAATACTAAATATCAACAAGTGATTGCTCTACCTTTTTACCTCATAGTATAAAGGAAGGGAACTCAGGAGAACAAAGAAGTCTTCCCTTTTTTGTCAAACAGCTCTTTCTTAATTGTTTTACTCTTGGAGAAAAAATAAGTAGTGCATAAGCTCATATTCTAGTCTTCAGATGATGGGGAGAGAGGCGGTTGTAGGACAGTGGCTTTTCAAATTATCTGGCTAATGCTGGAAATCATACAATCTGTCTTCTGTAAGTCAGGTTCAGGTAATGAAAATTCTTGTTATTTTGCTTTGCATTATAATCTCTTCCTCTTATTCATCTTCCACCTCTTTTCCTTGGAAGGCCTACTGTATCACTCATCCTAAGTACTAATTTTCCACATAGCCTGGCTTCTCAGTGGTCTTCAGTGGTTTATTAAGAATTGTTATTTACACTTCTCCAAGCAAAGATCAATAGCGCGTAAGAGAATGGCTGATGCAGCGTAACATGTTTGTATTTGTGTTCGTTTATTTTGCTTGCTAGACATAAAGCTTTGGAAAGGTATTGAGCCTAATTGCTTTTCATTTCTAGTTGTGGAAAATGAGTCATTATAAGATCTGCCTAACAAGTTTGTTATGGACCTTAAACATTTTATATAAGCAGTTTACCAGCAGAAGTTTTCTCATATGTTTGAATTATTGCTATTGGAATCATTGCTCGGACATAAGTCACTTAGAGCTAGAATAGGAAACTCTGAGAATTACTGTCTGGTGGCAAATAAATGCTTTTTCATGTGTTTAATCGATGTAAAAGCAATATTTAAATTTCACCCAAAAAACCCATAGGGAGCCATGAATAACTACACTGCCTTATACTTTTTAACATTTTATGCATTAAAATTACGTAATGTAGGAACATTTTCAAAAGAAGAAAGTTGTTACATGCAAGAAAGTCTGTGCCTTAAAGTGGTGAAAATGTCCACTCTAAAAATTCATTACAGATAGCATGCTGGAAAAGTTGGTTTTAATTCTCTATTATAACCAGAAGCACAAACTTTATTACTGCATTCATGCAGAGCTGACTTTAAACTTTCGTATTTATATCAATGTTGGTTTAATGAATGGTAGATTTATTGGAAGCAAACAATAGGAATTCTGATAGTTGTGTTCCAAAAATAGTTTAACCAAAATTACTGAAGAGTACATTTTGGTTTATCTGATACATTACCTTTTGGTTTTTTATGTATCTCATTCTTTGATGTGTATGCCATATGCAAAACACAAAGCAAGCAGCCTAAAAATTATCTACACTTTCTAAATCTCAAAATTTCTGCAGATAAATCCATATAGACATATCCGTGCCAATATATTTATTACATCAATGGTTCAACTAAATCTTCATTTTTAAATGTATTTTAATATTATTTCTTAAATTCTCAGAACCCTTTAGTATTAGTATAGAACAAAACAGCTTAGCACCAAATATAATCTTATTGTAATTTTTAAATTGTAAATAATACATGAAGCACAGGTATATGTGTGAATGCTAAATACATTTTTTGAAATGTCTTTATTGGTCATTAAAACAGATGAAATATGCATTCCCAACTTTTGAAATATTTACTGTAAATGTAATTTAAATGTTCTCTAGACTTCTGCTGGCTGTGTTTTCATAAAGCACTGAAAGTGAAAGGACTACAGAAAGTTTTAAGATGAACTGGCCTGAGTACTCTTGTATGAAGAAAAATGTGAGGCTAATTTTCAAGATAAAATTTAAATCATATTTTAACTATGTTCATTGTGTTCATGTGCAGTGTACAACTTGCTATTGTAAAAGATCAAAATGTAGTTCTAGAAATTTGCATTGTTTTCTTCAGAGTTCTGCAAATTTCTTCCAATTGCAACAATAATCAAAGTGGAGACACTTATTGCCTGCTACAGAAAAGAAAGAAAATTAATTGTTCTGCAGTTCTAAGTACTCACCAGTGTGGATAGCGGCAGCTCCATCAAATGGAGGTGCTCCATCTTCTATTGCTGCCCTCAGCCATCTCATCCCAAAGCTACTCTCTGCGATGCAGTAGGAACCTCAAAGCGAGTTGCTGTCACCATCTTTCCCGCTGATGCCTTGGCAGTTACCTCCTTTCTTCTTGCTGGGACCAAAAGCACCCACAACATGAAGGAGGAGAAGTTATTCCACTCTCACTTTCAGTAGGTGGACAGCTGGCTCTGAGACAGAAACTGAAGGGCCAAAAGCCTAGAGAAAAATTTCTGCTCATTTCCTGACAGTGAGGAGACTAAATGGGGCAGGAGGAGCCAGGGAGAGAGGTGAAATCTCCAGGGGTAGACCTCTGGGGTTCTCTGTGGACATCAGACCCCACCTGAAAGGGGACACATAGCTATGGATGGCCCTGCTACTGAGGGTGTACTGGCCTTTCACATGAAGGAAAACTTACAGGACACTTGCAATTTAAATAAGAAGCCTGGCAGGTAGCAATTATTCCGTGATGCCACTTCCTCTGTGGGTGCAGAGGAGGAGAAATGCCCAGCTGTCCTCAGCCTTTCAAGTGAATTAAGATAACTTTCCATTAGTTGTTAAATAACTAAAGTGACAGATTATTTTGTGTTTTGATTGCCAGAAAATACCATTTGAAATTCTGCCTTTTGTAAGAAGAAAGTATTAAAGATATTTGAGTTATAACAAAGATGATATAATTAAATACTACTCATTCTAATCACTTATAAAATGCCTTTCATATAAATATGGTCAACTGAAGTTTATCCAAGCTGAAACTTGAATAGTTTGTGATTCACTTATAATAAGTGTTCTTAGAAACTAGAGTCATTCTGCTATTATGTTAATGGATTCAATTTATAATAGAAAAAATGCATTTTAAAAAGTAGATTTCAATTCATCTTCTAAGTTTTATTGAAAGATTCGATCTGTGGGTCACTTAGCACATAATGTCCATCATCATCACCATGAGAAGCCTTAGGCAGGTCAGTTTTTGTTAGTATCGTCTTTTATTTTATGAATTTAGATGGGTCTGCAGGGTACACAGAGTCTCATTACGTAGATCGGACTCATAGCGATTCTCCTGTTTTCAGCCTCCCAAGAGCTGGGATCACAGGCATGCGCCACCTCGCCCAGTCACATCATGCCCAGGGGAGGGGCCGGCATGGCACGCCGGGGACCAAACCCCCGCCGCTGTGCTTTGCTGAAGCAGGTGCTTTAGTCCACTGAGCTATTTGGCCAGCCCTAGTATTGTCTTCTTATCTAAACAGAAAATGCATTCTTCTCACCATACATCATTTTACTGATAGGCTTAATAATTATTATACTCTATATTTATGAGGTCATCATTTTATTGTTTATTGTCCTCATCTTTCATTTAGAATGTGAATGATGTGAAGAGAGAAACATCTGTATGTGCCGCTCACAACGCCTCCCAATTAGCTGGAGCACAGCAGAGCCTCACAACATACAGTTTGAACTGACACTAAATGCAATACTGTAGCGAAATCATTCTGATAAAATGTTCAGATCTTCTCAGAACAGATGAGCTCTTGAAGTACCGTATTTAATGTTTGCCAAAGTTGGAACAAAGCTAAAAAGACCTACATCATTGGAAAGGGTTGAAGCCTTTTCATGATCAGTTGAAGGAAGGTGGTAGCTTGGCGGAGCGACAGCCCAGCGCTTCATCAGCGTTCAGCTGATGATGAATTGTGTGGACCTCGGTGTTGCCGCAGAACAATATAACCTCACCAAAACCTACTCAGAACTGTCCTTGTCGCTGAATTATGTATGACTGTATTTACTTACTCTTGCCAAACTATCACTTAACTTACAAAAACATAGTGCTACTGCTACTAAAATGATAACAACAATTATAACACAAACACTTGTTCTCAGTAAAAGTAGGAGGTGAGATATTGTGAGTGAAAAAGTGAGGCTGCTGGCTGCTGGGTCCTTATAACAGGCACATATTTCTTGGTAACTGCAAAATGACTTACTTAAGAAGGCATCTTAGGGGCCGGGGAGATGGCGCAGTGGAATAAACGCCGAGCCTAGGTTCCATCCCCAGTTCCGCCAAAAAAAAAAAAAAAAAAAAAAAAAAAAAAAAAAAAAAAAAAAAAAAAGATATCTTAGAGAGGTAAGAATCTTGGAGAGGTAAGAGGACAGTAAAATGATTGAAGAAACTGGTATCCTTGCACTCTGAATCTACACAACTGGATGGTTTTACCCTGGATATCAGAAAAGAATTCTCTCAGGCACTATGAGTGACTAGAAAGTTCTACTTTCTCAGTGAGGGGAACTTGCTAATCACCTCTTACTACTTGGTTCCTGCAGGAAGAGGCAGACACACGCTCCTTAGCAACCAGCTGGAAGGTGGCTCTGTGAGAAAGATTGAATCATTCAGGAAAATTGACATTTATTTCACTCCATAAAATGACTTGGCCAAATTCGCTGCATGCACTTCTTTCAAGAGTTAAAATAAATGCATTATAAATACACTTAACAAAATGTACAAGATGTCAAGAAATTATTTTGAAATTAAAAATGTTTCAGAACAGGAGCTGGGAAGATAGCTCAGCAGCAAAAGTGTCTGCCTGGCAAGAGCAAGGCCCTGAGTTCAATCCTTGGTTCCACAAAAAAAAAAAAAAAAAAAAAAAAAAAAAGAAAAAGGTTTTAGAAGTATCAGTACAATTTATATGAATGTTTTTCCTGCAAAACTGCATACATCTAGAGAATATACTCCTGGGACTGACTGGACAGGAATTGTTGCACTCAGTCGGGACAGTGTCTGTTTCCCCAGAAAGGGGTTTATTTGTCAGCCTTATCTGCATCTGTATCTTTTAAAGGAAATCTTCAAAGCAGATTTGGAAAAATGATTTAGAATCTTTTAGCTCTGAATCTTGACTACACTATATTAACAATATTTTTAATACTTTAGAAATGTTTTACTCAGATATGAAAATAATATTTTCAGTTACTGATTATTTTCCTTACAAACTATACCATCTGACTATTTCAGAAATACTGGAGATCCAGATGTCGAGAGAGGGTTGATCAGGAGTTCGAGAGAGTGCAGACAACGCAGCAAGCACTGGAACAAGAGTGCTCGGCGGGATTCAAACAGATGGATCAATGTGCAGCTGGAATTGACCCCTAACCATAACCCAAGTCTTTTTTTTCATAATTTTATTGATAAACAAATAGCAATGAGACAGTTTCAAATCAAATTGGTAGGACAGTTTCAATAATTCGCACATCGCGTACATTCTTCCTAGTGGTTAATTGCTGTACAAGTTGAGGACATGATATCCTATTTACGAACACCATTAGAACAAATTGCCCTACTCATTAAGAGAATGCAACTATATATCTATCCTAACCACTTTGAATACACAGATACAAAATGGACATTCATC
>NW_004524705.1:4920421-4934465 GCF_000260255.1 Octodon degus | reverse complement strand
ACCAGAATGACAGGCACTCCAAGCATGAAACTACTATTACAAATTATGATTTGTAGTGCAGTTGCTTTGTTCACAGGTATCAGTATATATAGTTAGTCAAGGTGAGAATCTTTCCAATTTACTGCTAGATTAAAAAATCTTCTGGAGATTCTCAGTATCATTGCCTTGCTCATCTTCTACATATAACTGTATGGCTTGACTTATTCATCTTTCCTAGCTCTTCTCCTTTCCCTCTCTTGATCAGTTAGTCCTTGAGATCCTGCTTTCCTTTTACTTATATTATACTTTTCTATTTGTATTTCTTCTTTTGAGTTCTTATACAAGGGAGACTATACGATATTTACACATGTGTGTCTGGTCATAACCCAAGTCTTCATAAGGTTAAACCTGAAAGGCCTGATACAGCAAAGAAAACAAGGTCATATTGCTGGCTTCCTGTACCACTTGAGTGACATTAAAGGAAAATTCAAATATAAAGAAAAAAACCAACAGTTTTACTAGACAAGGACTCACTATGCACTTCAGGCCAGCCTTGTGCTCACTTTTGTAGCCCCCAGGCTGGTATTGAACTTGCAGCAATTCTCCTGTCTCGGCCTCCTGAGTGCTGGGATTACACATGTGTTCTGCCTCACTGGGTATAAAACACTTTCTGTATACTTGTCTTTTTCACCAGCAAAGAATCTAATCATTAGACCTGATTAAACAGACAATTTAAGAAGACACACATAAAGGAATGGGTTAGCATTCAGACACGTCAGAGGTGTTTTACAAGGTCAGCCTGGTCATAAAAAAAGGCAGATAGCTTGGAGGTAGCTGCCTTTCAAGCTTCTTTCCTGCCTTTACCAGAAAATCTCTACATCACCTTGTTTTCTATGTTGGGTTTTCATATAATACTTGTTTGTGGAAAAAATGAGCTATGATATTTATCTAAATACAGGTTGGAGACTATTGGCTAAATACCACATAACTATTTCTGTCTGACTCAACCGCTTTTTAAACAAATTTAAAACAGATGCCACTACCACTTTTAGATAAATGTTAGCAGTACTTTAAAAGACATATGATATTAAGAGTTTTTATAGTGACTTAATTTAATTCATTTAGCTGTAACTAATTATCAGTCCCTAGTAAAGATTTTGCTTTCCAATATCACATTTTCAACTTTAGAAATGTTGTTATAGAAAAGACAATATTTCTAAATGGTAAAGATTCAAGAAAAATGATAAGATTTAGACAGCTTACACCACAAGGCATGCTGACCCCACCCCTGGGGCACCCTGAGACAGCATTGAGACCGGGCGTGGTGGCGCACACCTGCAATCCCAGTGCTCGGGAGGCTGAAAACAGGAGGATCACTATGATTGCAATCTGTGCAGTGAGACCCTGTAGAACCTGTACTAAGTACATTAAAAAAAAAAAAAAAGACTTAGACAGATTCGATGCAAATGACTAGTAGGATGTATCCCATACATACATTCAATAAGGTCAGTGTTAACTTAATAACACAAAAGACAGAGTTTCCATGACTAAAACAGCAGAGAGCATAAGCTCTCGTGAGTATAGACAGGATCTCCCCAACAAAATATTAGTGAATCAGATCCAGCAATGTGAAAAAAAAGTGTGTGCTATCACCAAGTGGAATTGATTCCATGCATGTAAGGCTGGATCAATATTGAAAAATCAATTAATGTAATCCTGCACATCAGTAGGTAGAAAAACCTATTATTGATATCAATAGATGTAAAAAATCATTTGATTATAGCCACATGGTCCTTTCTAATAAATGGCTTAGCAAACAATGAATAGTTGAAAATTGCCTCAACTTGATAATCAATATAAAAGTCCACAACTAACCTCATATTGGATAGAAAGCAGCTTTAACAGTATGAACTGATACAAAGAAAATAAATCTGCAACACTGCTTCTCACACTCACCCTGCAAGTCTTAAATCATTCTGTAGTGCACTAACACACACACACACACACACACACACACACACTCACACAAACACAGTGGTATTCAATCAAGAAGGAAGAAGTAAAACTGTCTTTCTTTACAACTGATATGAACATCTAAAGTAATAAATCTGAAAAATTAGTCCACAAAACAAAGACATCAGCAACAAACACAATTTGAAACAAATGATGTAATCGAACACAGTCGGAGAATGTAAGATTAGTATATAAAACTCAAGTATCTTCCTATATACCACAAATGAAGAAGTAGAATATGAAATTTAAGACAATGTTGTTTTCATTAACCCCTGAAAATTCATACTTCGGTATAAATTAAGCAATAACGTGTAAGTAAGGTAAGGGCCAGCCAGATAGCTCCGCGGACTAAAGCCCCTGCTTTGGCAGAGCACAGCCCCCTGGGTCAATCCCAGAGAGCCATGCTGGCCCCGCCCCGGGGGCACACTGAGACTGTGATTGAGACTGGGCGTGGTGGCCCGCGGGTGGAATCCCAGCGCTTGGGAAGCTGAAAACAGGAGGATCACTACAAGTCCAATCTGTGTAGTTAGACCCTGTAGACTCTGTCCTAAACTCATAAAAAAATTAAATTAAATTAAATTAAAGATGTAAGTAAGGAAAATAAAATAAGTAAAGTAACTGAGAAATATCCTCTGTTCAGGGATAGGACGTCTCAACATTATCAGTGTTATGATTTTTATGGTTTGTGTCTGGATGGTCCCCAAAAGCCTCATGCAGTCCTTGGGGAAGCCTTTTAAAGTCTGTGATTAATTCTTGGTCCAGTGCTGGGATTATGGGTGTGAGTGCTACCGCCGCCCTGGGGCAGACAGTCTGAACACTATAAGGACGGGGGAGAGGCTTGCGCACAGCCGCTGGTCCTCCCTTTTCGCTCTTCCTATTTTTTACCACCATGAGCAGCTGCCTTCTACGCTGTGCCGCTGTGCCTCAGAGCCAGCTGAGTTTGGACTGAAATCTCCGCATACTGTGAGCCAAATACCCCTTTCCTCTGTTAATTTTGAGTGTCGAGTATTTTTTCTAGCAATGAGAGAAAAGCAACTGAGACATCTCGTTTGTCAGGCTTTGCTAGGCATGAGGCGCCAGCTTGAAATCGCAGCACTCTGGAAGGCTAAGTCAAGAGGAGTAGCACCAACTTCAGCCCCAGTGACTTAGTGAGGCTCTGTTTACAACATAAATTACGAAAATGTGGTGGGGTATAGCCCAGGGAGGAAGGTGTGGGTTCGATCCCCAGTACTAGAACAAAAAGGTGAGCTCTTTTCAATGTGATCAATAGATTCAGTGAACTCACAAGGAATATCTCACCAAGGTGCTTATGAACACTCACAGCGTGATCGTAACGTTTATGAAATAACACTGAACAGCCAACGTAACACCTGTCCTGTGTACTCAACTGGATGACTCACTGTTGTGTTGCCGTGACCAAGTCTGCAGCCCTGTCAGAGAAAGAGAACGTGTTAGCAGGACAAAATGGAGAGCCTAGCAATAGACTCCAGTAAGCATTTCCAATTAATTTTTGATAAAAAGCAAGGACAACACTGTAGTTCAGTCTGCCTTTTCAACAAGCTGTTCTCGCACTACTGACCTGTCACATGCATAGAAATAAATCTAGGTAAAGACCTGCTACTCTTAACCAGATAACTCAAAATAGATTATCTAAGATACAAAACAAACAAACAAAAAAAAACTTACACGTAAGAAATACCTAAATGACCTTGGGTATAGTGATTATTTTTTAAATGCAATACAAAAGGGCATAATCTATGAAAGAAATAATGGCAAGCATTGCTTATTAAAATTAAAGATCCCCATTTATATATTAAGATAATGTAAAGGTAGGGATAATACATTTGCAAAATATCTATGCATTGAAAGACTGCTAAACAAAATTTACAGAGAATTTCTATTTATTTATATGTATATATTTTCTTTATTTTGTTTGTCATAGGGCCTCACTATGCAGCTCAGATCCCTAGTGATCCTCCCTCCTGTCTCAGTCTCCCCAGCACTGGGATTACAGGCATGCACCACCACGCCTGCTTCCAGGGTGGGCACAGCATGTGGCACCAGGTGTCGAACCTGGGTCTTTGCACTTGCCAGGCAGGCACTTGGACTGCTGAGCTGTCTCTCCAGCCTTATAAAGAATGTTAGAGGTAGGGATATGACTCGGTGGTTAAGCACTGTGTACTCTGCTGAGAAATTAAAACAATTTCCATCATTAAAAGAAAAAGAATGTATAAACTCAACAAGAAAGAAGCTTCATTAAAGTTGAGCACAGGCATGCTTAAGCCCAATGTACCGACCACACAGTGCCTATGTGTCCCAATGCACCACTAACTTGTATTTTCATATCTTTACATATTGATTACAGTCAATTTCACTTAAAATATATAAAATAAATATTTTTAAAATGGACATGCAATACAATAGAGCAGATACATAAATGTGAAATAAGCAGACAGAAATGTGTAATACCATAAGTCACTAAGGAATGACCTCTCAAGACACAGAGATATGAAAGTGGAATGCAGTTAGGGAGCACGGCAGGAAGTCTCAGCAGGCCCCAAGCTGGTGCTCGGGGGCAGCAGTGAGTTCAGGAAACCATAGTGGATGATGCCAGATGTCTGGTTTTGGTGAACTGGGCCAGTCCAGTGCCCAGCTTCTGTTCCATCAGCTTCCACAGCCACGTAGTCTCTTATCTCTCTTTGCCTCTCATTTAGAGTAGCTGCAATAACGTCCTTTTGAATCTATAAGCTGCTTTAAAAATAAAATGCATCACTGGCCACATGCAGGAGCTCCTGCAGTAGCCCAAGAATATGTGAAATCTCGAATAGAAGGTACAATTTCTTCATCTGTTACCTGCACGCAGCTACAACACTTCCTCTGACAGACCTCAGAAACACAGAACTGAAGTATAAACTGGATCAATTTTGTGTATATCTGCTTGCAGCACCTCTTCATTTAACTGCTGACACTTCTGACTCTTCAGATTTGTCCACTGAGGTGTTTTATGGCTTTAAACTATCAGAGGACTCCACTGAATGCATCCGGCCCGTGGAGGAATACATGACAACCTGTGTGAAAAATCTACAGAGGGAAATCTCTAATGCTTCTACTTATTTGCATTCTGCACGAAAATTGGGAATATAAAACTAATGATTTAGAATTGCTACTTTTAAAATGTCTCAAAACTTACCTTTTATGTGCAGCTAACATGCATTACATATTATCATAGTTTTTCTAAAATTATTTTATTAGTGCAAATACATTGAATATATATGAAAGATACGTTAATGCTTATGTGATATGTTTATATATTATGTGTAATTAATATATAAGGAAACTTAAGGATGAATATTGAACTTGATGAATTAATTGGAAAAACTCAGAAAAGTAATGACAACTTCACAGTGTCATGTACCACATCATAGGACACATTTAGTAGTCACCAAATTAAGACAATAATAATAATTACACTGTGTAATAAAAACATTCACAGATCTCAGTAAAAATAATTGATGTGATAAGAGGCTTTGAATGAACACGTAATTAGCCATCTCTTTTCCCCTTAAGAGTGTCTTAAAATTATTCAAGTGAAGTCTGAGTCCAAGACTCCAAAGATATGTAAATGCAAGAATTTATAGTCTAAGTTTGATGTGCATGATGGGTCAGTAAGCATTCTGGAGAAAAGCATAGGAAAGCTGTAAGATTGAGGTGTTTTATTTTTCATCTGGTGGCATTCACCTGGGCCTTCATAAAATCTGCAGTGGGAGGCTACCTCGCGCGAAGGAAGCAGTCCGCATCCAAGACCCTCAGAAGTTGGCAAACCCGCATCCATCTCCGTCCTTGGCTCCTTTGGTTCTCCCATAGCCCCAGAGACAGGGGATTTCCCACTAGTCCACGCCATTTGCATCCAAGTTATGTGTGATTTTACATAAGTGGGCACACATAATGAATACACATTTTAAAAAATGATATTGAAGGAGGACTCTATGCAATGAAAATTGTCAACCTTAAATCTATTGCTAAACTGGAAAAAGTTAAATTTTCACTTATAGGGATTTAGGATATGTGGTGTTTAGGTGAGCTCAACTTATAGAAATTTTAAAATAAAACTTAGGGAAAAATCGGTGAGACAGTCATTGAGTCCATTTGCCTAGCTGTGAGAGTTGATAAGCTCTCTAGCCGGGGATATAGGACAGGGGCATAAGCACCTGTCTGGCAAGCACAAGGCCGCTGTTGGTTTGATCCCAGATTTAAGAGAGAGCAGAGACAGAGAGACAGAGAGACAGAAACAGAGAGACAGAGACAGTGAGACAGAGATAGGGAGACAGACAGAGACAGAGACAGAGGGAAAGAAAATACAAACTGGGGACAATTATCCTTGGGAACCATGACAAGGTAATGCACACCTAAGGCCAATCTTCAGCAAAGCACTACAGCAAGGTTCTTATTGCAAACTATAGCTGAGCCAGGTGGGGTAGAGTACCAGTTAGTGAAGGAAAAGGTGGGAATGCATCAAATAAAATTGGCTGGTCAAATAGTTATCACCCCTTATTATAAGGCAAAGAGTTTATAGTTTGTTCCCTGATACAAATTTAAGTAGAAGGTTCTTATGCCCAGTTTCGAACTGTAAACATGAAACAGTGGAGACAGCGCTGGAAAGGGGTGGGCTGAGCAAGCCACTGGATACTTGAACGTGAGGATGGAAGCTAAGACCTGGAGGTGACCAGACTTGAAAGGAGTGGAAGCAAATGAGAAAGAGCCGGAGGGGAAAGGCAAGGGGTGAAGCTCTGGAAGGAGTCAGAGTTGAGTTCAAGTTTCTGGAACTTACGCGTGAAGTGACTCGCTGAACTGGGCAGTATAGATTTAGGAGTGGACAGCAGAATGGTGAATGTATCCGTTACGCCAAATCAGATGCTGCTGCTGGTACACTTAGACAGCCACAGGCAGCAGGACCATGACAAAAGAGTGGCACAGATGGCAAGCTGTTTATCTTGTCACGCTCTGAGTGGGGAGGCTTTCTACCTGGCTTCTGTCATTTCTTCAGGATGAAGAAATCATTGAACAGTTAGTTGATAGAACTTTAAGCAGACATCAGACAGCACTGTGTCCTCGGGGACCAATCACAGTAAGGTGACCCCCAACCTGACCATCACCACAGGGGAGCCTTCACCTACTCTTTGAAGACAGGAGCATGACGTCTGAATGTGGGGGAGAACACCTGACATTGCCCCAACCACCACATCTCCTGGTAGCCAGGAGCTTGTGTCCTCTTCTACCCTGTGTTACAGCTCAGCCTAGTGAATCCTGGTGAACAGCTGCAGCAGGAAGGACAGGTGGTCCCCAAGACCCTGTCTACCGATCCTGTCCCCTCATTGGTCTCCCTGAGTGTGGAGCTCATAGCCATGGGTCAGCACACCAGCCTGTGCACTGAAATTTCTAAGTATCTATTTCTATTTTATCGAAAAGAAATAAAACAAAATTCTAATGGAATTTTTAACTTGGTAAATATTTGTCATCTAGAATTGACCAAAGAATTCCTCTTAGAAATATTATAATAATAAGAAACTGAACAATGTGCCCATTTTTGTTTGGGTCCAAACTTATAAAATGGTTTAAAATTATTTGGCGGTGATTCAATGCTAAGTCTTGACATTTTAGTCACTCCCAATTTCGTTTTGATGTCTTAATGCTTTTAACTGATAGCGATACAGTGAAGGTCAGGCAGATAATTTTTAAGAGCACCATCTGAAGCTTCTTGAACCAGGGGCTTACTTTATGGAAGAGCCCATGACTAAAGCTCATACATGGATTATTTCCTATAAATATCTGTTTACGGCTACCACTTGAAGCCTAAAACTTAAAAAGCTTTAGACTACAAAGGGTCACTATCTGACCTTTCCTGCACTCACATGGCTTCAGAGAATCAATATTTTTCATTTTCTCTATCTGAAAGGAAAGCAGAAAGCTCGTATCCAGAGACGTGCCATCTGGATCGGCTATTGTGTTTGCTCCCCTCCAGTGCATTTGCTATTAATAATTTAAAGAGCATGCTCCAGGTTTAAAGAAATATTGGTGAAGAAATATTTTTTTTTAAGTAAAGAAACTAAAAGCATGGCAGTGATTGGATTTCTGGATAGAATGAGAACTCTCCCGAAGCTCTAGAGCAGGCAGCATTTGTTTAACAATTGCACTAAGACAGCCGAGAAACACTGTTCTTAGTTGCTGCTGAATGTCAGGTGGACCTTATTTGAAAATGTGTTTCTTGATATTCAGGAAAACTAGAGTTAACAGACACCTGTGAAAGGGAGATAGAGACAGGCACAGACCGGTGCTTCTCACACCATTACCTTTGCAACATAAACACTGAAAAAGTATTGATCCATGTGGAGAATGGATAACCACATTTTCTATCTACAAGCGTGTAGGTATACGCGTGAGTGTTTCTATCTGTTGCAAGTGCTTTCTCTGCATATCTAGGGAGCAGTACATACATTATTATTATGCATTACATTTTTTACTCTAGGTTATTTTATTTTTTAGGTTATTTTACAATGGATATATGTATATATAAAAGTTTACTAGCTAAATAAATTCAAGAGCAATGAAACCAGATAGGTTTCAGAAGGACAAAAAATAATAAACCAGTTACACTGAAGACATGACAACAGATGCATAGATTGCAAACTGTGTTGTAAGGATACTTTTATACAGTGCAAGATAATACTGTGTTTCTGCACTGTGAGCATTTTCTGGGCTTGACAAAGTGATAGAAACCCTTTCCCACCTTCTGTCACCTGCCTTCGTCTTACATACTAGCCACAGGGCAGCAGCGTGTCCACAGCCCAGCCAAGGCAAGATGACTGGACTCTCCTGGGACATGCGACAGGAATGGAGCTAAGCACTGCTCAATGTCAGGTAAATGTCACATGCAGCCACACGTAGGCCATGCAATGTCCTGCAGGGCTCATGACCACTTTCTTTTAGGTAAATTTTCTTTTATTATATCGGTGCTTCCTGAACTAAGTAATGTGCTAACGTTTTACTACAGTTTATGAAGTACTGACTACTATTTGTCTTAACCAGTGTGCTACTTGTTTAGAATCAGGCAGAATTATTCGGCCTAAACTTAAGGTCTATGAGGTCAAACCTAATTGACTCCAAAAATATTTTAAAGAAAAATCATATAAGCACAGACTTAAGGGACCCCTGACATCTCACCTTTCTGGGGACTTCAAACAGAGCAGGCTGTCTTAGTTTCTTTTCTCTTAGTCCTGGGACAAAATGCCTGCCACCCAAAATTAAGGAAGGAGAGGATTATTTAGTGGAGGTTTCAGTCCAGTCTTTCATGGCTGCGGAAAACAACAAATAGCAAGAGCGAAGGCGAAGCAGCAGCTGTGCCCGCTGGCGAGCCTCTCTCCCCTCTTTACATTTGCATGCAGATGTTGTGCCCCAGGGCATGGGTAGCCCTCACAGCAGTAATCCCAGCCTTAGGTCCAGACTCAATCACACACTCTAGAAACCGCCCCACACCTGCACGAGGATTTGGGGGGACAGATGGACACAAACCATAACACAATTATTTGTTTCTCCTAATAATTGCCTCCAATAATTGTGTTACTACAGGGTGAAAAGAAAGGATAGAATCATAGAGGAATAAAAGAAAGAAGAAGAGAAAAGAAAACAGAAAGAGACAACAGAGGGGGCAGAGAAAGAATTAAGCAAAAGAGAAAAAATAAGCCATCATTTAATGAAATACGCCTGGCATTAGAGAAGGCTCCTTGAAGAATTGATTGGTTCGACCCATATAATAGTGCTGTGATGACTTCAAGGCTTTCTGGAGACCAGAAATGAGGAAAATCAGCATTGGTTGACTCAGAGTCCTTCAGAAAGTTCACAGTGATGTTCTGTAAAGTTGCGAACAGCTCTGAGCGATGTCTGACTCCTAAGTGTCTCCCATCCTGCCTCGCGGTCCTTTCCCTCCTGCCCCTTGCACCGTCCTCCTTCCCCAGCTGCAAGCTCAGGATAAGAGTGGCCTGGAAGGCGAGGGTCACGGCTCCTTCCCAAGTACTCTACCGTGCACCACATGCAGATGTTGGAAAGGTTTTGTTGTAGTAGTTGTTAAACAAAATACCTATGCACTGCTGTGCTCTTTAAATAAACATATGGAATGTACCCACCCCTCAGTTCATATTTATACTTTTTCTTTCTCCTATTCACAAAATAACAGTGGTCTTGGTATTTGACCAGCGTTAGAAATGGCAACCTAAATTGAAAATATGAAGGAGTTATCTGTGTCATTTATATGAAAAACATTTAATTTTGCCTTTCTAGGTGTCAAGTTGTAGAGAAATCTGGCATTAAACTTAGCTCCCTGAAGTCTGTATTTTTCCTTCAGTTTCTTAGTGCAGGCTTGTAGGGTGGACGCCGGAGCCCTGCCTGGCGCTGGAGCACGCCCCGCGGCTCTTCCTTCATCCCCCTAAAAGCTCCCCCTCAAGGTCCCTCCCTTCTGCAAATGACCTCTCTCTACTGCCTATCATCTAGATTTGATTTTGTTCTTCATTTATACCGTGCTTTTCTCACTAAGAGAAATAATGCGATATTCAACTTGAGTCTGCGTGAGTGCACATAACAAAGAGGAGCCCAGCACATATGAAATCATTACATAAATGAATTCACAGAAATATGTTCCTGAAGTATATAATTAATACTCATTGAAATAACTTCCTTAAAAAATAAAGTAAAACTGGTAAAATTAGGCCTGTAGCTACACTCGCTGACAGCCCCGTGCGTGGAAATCCTTGGCTTCAATCCCCAGCAGAGGAAAATAAACAAAGGAAACACAAACGTCTTAAAAATACTTGACAAAATGTATGCAAATATTTTACATTATAAATATTAAAACAATATGCATATATGTGTAGCTTGAATTGTTCTACAGTTGATTGTAATTTAAAGAAAAAGTATATTCTTCTGTCTATAATTTATAATTATTTAAACTTAGAAATTATGTTATTGGATTTGCTTTTCCCTAAAAATTTAAATTTTATCCCCATAATTAATTACTGAATAAAACTAAAATTCACACTGGGATGCGTGAAAGTTTTTAGTTAATAATTTGGAAAGCAGCCATGGGGCGGCCACATCTGTCCTCGTGCTGGGGAGACCGAGGGTGAAACCTGATTGCAGCTCGGGAGCGCAAGGCCAGCCGGGGGCTGATCTTCGGGGGAGCAAAGAGACGATCACGCAGGCAAGAGCAGCCCAACAGGAGAGCGTGGAACCTAAGGGGATTCGAGCAGGCAGTGTTTGTATGAGCTTAGAGAAAATGCAAAAATAAACACCGATTTACTTTCCAAACATGTAGATTCCTTATTTCCGTGTGATATTAACTTTGACCGGAGTAAGTGCGGACGTCGAGCCAAATCTCTAGTAATTAATGGACTTGAATTATGATGACATAATTATATGCTCATCGTGCAAAAATGTCTCGATTACTCTTCATAAGGTCAATATACAAAATTGTAAAAATCCATCCGCTTAGAGTGGATAGCAATAATTTCAATAGAGGTTATTAATTCAGGGGACAAAACTTGTCTAGTCGTGTGTGATTAATGATTCAAGCTATTTTCCTTTTTAATACAAAACATTACTTGCAGAGATATACATTAAAATATTGATGAGACTGTGTAACTATTTCTTTAATTGTATTCTCTAGTATTTTCTCCTCTTTTTGTTTTGCGGTGTATGTTTTTGTGCTTTGGTTTTGTTTTTGGCTACAAGATAATTTCTTCCACACGTTTAATGCAAATGACACTGATTGCTCTAATGTGATGCAGAATATCAAAATAATTCTTAATAGAATCAAACAAGAACAATAACAAATAAATATACAAAGTAAATAACTTTAAAATGTTAGTGGTGCAAACTCTCCTGGGAGTTTTTTTTTAAGGTTTATTTTTAACAACTAAATTATTTGCTTCAGGAAAAGCAAAAATTGGTTGCAACTTCTCTACTCTTTGAATTGTGTCAAACACAGACTCATTGTTCACACAACTTTCCAGCACTCAGTGGAGGAAACTTGGAAACTTCTCCTAACTGAAGTTTCTCTGTTACATATCATGCTAAGTATGTGAGAGCGTCCAGGCCTACTAGTTCAAAATTCAAAGCAACATTTTAAGTGGTAAAAAGATACTATCATGAACAATATTCACATTAACAGATAAATGCAGGAGAGACTCATGAATTAAACTTAAAAAGTACATGTAAGTACAAATACTTAAATTATATATACTGTATATACATAAATATGAGGTTCTGCTCAATTTTATATTCATATGTCTACAGTGTATGTAGCTAGTGATTTTATGTAAATATGCAAGGTTCAAGGAGTCAAGAAGGAATGAAAGAATTAAGGTGAAATGAAAGAAGGAAGAAAAAATAGGAGATAAAAAAGAGAACGTGCAAAAGGATGGATTTTAGGTATCTTTGAAAGTGTGAAATATTTATTCACTTTAATATGTGTAGCCACAAATGTAACACTGCCAATTATCGTGCTACTATGTGTTAATACAAAGGAAATGAGCTAAGAGTAGCATGCTCTGTGTTTTTATGTTCCTAGATGAAAAGGTTCTGAATGATTTCTCCACGAAGAAATAAGTGCTCGATGGGATCTGGTCACTTTGACTTGAGCATTATACTTTTCTGTAGGGAAATAACAGGTTACCTCACAAATAAGCACATATTTACTTTCAAGTATAAAACTACCATACTTTAAGGGGCCGGGGAGATGGCTCAGTGGAATAAGCACTTCCCTGGCAAGTGGAAGGGCCTGAGTTCAATCCCCGGTTCCGCAATCAATCAATCAATCAATCAATCAATTAAAACTAACATACTTTAGAAGAATCAATTCTACATTTACTTAATTCTTACCCATGACTACTGTTGTCACTTTATATTTGAATTTTAGCATGAAAATTGACTCATCTTTAAACTAAATAATCTTTTAAAATAAAATGACATTGCTGTATACCACTTTCTAATAGTTTAGATTTGTCCTGTGTGTAAATAGCACTTTCAGCACAGAATTTTTTGATGAAAGAAAAATCTAATCAAAAAATTATGAGCTTTAGAATACACTTGCCAAATCATTCTGAAGGAGTCAAGCCAGGTACCCCCATTATGAAAACGTCAGCGCCACCCCTGAAGTGGTAAGTGATGTGAGTAAACCTATTCAGAAGTCTAACCTTTGTCCTTCTAAACAGATAATTAATACTATATTGCAGACTTTATCAATGTTTTTACAAAATTGGAATATTTTAATGCAATTATTTTTAAGGCTCACTTTTCCCCCCTTTGTCGCTGAATCACCCCATAAATGTCATCACGTTCTCTTGTTTATTAGATTTTACTCCAGTGTCCCTATTCATGGAGGAGCCTGAAATGTTACAAAGAAAACATCGTAAAAATGTGATTTTTTTCTTATTACCATAGGTCTAAAGGGAAAAAGTGTAGAAATAACATTCTTAGGATAATTTTAATAACTTATTAATATGATTTCATTCTCAAAAGACTATGCTTCTTGTTCACTTTATTCAATGTATCATATTTATACTCAGGCTTTTATATATAACTACTAAAATGTCTGTTTGTTCACATTCAAGAAGAACAGTATTCTAAAAACTTCTCAGTTTTCAATGATAATGTTGCATTTCTCATCAACAATTTGTTAATCAACATGAGATATTTGCAGATGTAATTTTTCCAGAATTGAAAAAGTCCCTGTTAAAGCAATGAATGTAAGAGTCAGACATGGTAATAATCCAAGCATTTTGGTTGCATGGTAGTCCCAAAGGAGAGAGCTCTGCTGAGAGAAAACCCTGCAAATAAAGCTCCCGCAAGCTTTGGAAGCTGTGTTGAGGAGGCTCGAGTCACCCAGCAGATTCAGTCCAGCCAGTTCACTCTGCTGATCTGCGATGGCTTGGCCCCTTCCAGCCAGTTCACTCTGCTGGTCTGCAATGGCTTGGCCCCTTCCAGCCAGTTCACTCTGCTGGTCTGC
>NW_004524705.1:4901991-4920321 GCF_000260255.1 Octodon degus | reverse complement strand
ATGGCTTGGCCCCTTCCAGCCAGTTCACTCTGCTGGTCTGCAATGGCTTGGCCCCTTCCAGCCAGTTCACTCTGCTGGTCTGCGATGGCTTGGCCCTGTGCAGCAATGTGATTCTGAGCAGCTCTGCAATAAGGGGCTTTCTTGACTTAAAATATCTGTCCTTCCACATGCAAAACGTTGCACCCATTGCCCCTTTCAAGGCCTCTCTTGTTTTGAAACCCGCTGTTTTTCAAAGCTCTTATTTCTTCCTTGCATTTCATTTAGTTCTTCTTTGAGACATTGAGTCTTCAGTATTATTTTTATGGTGTGTTAAAATTATCACCCCTCTACTCTCTGGCATATCTACTGAGAAAGTCCTTAAGCATCAACACTTCCAGGTAATCTTTAAAAGTAACCAATAAAGAGGAGCCTGATAATGAGACGTGAGCTACAATTGCATACAGTTTCAACGCTGTAATGTTCAGCTTGGAGAAAACAGTAGCACATACTGGCATGGGGGTTACTCTTTTGCCTTTAATATACTTTAACTCTGTCTTATACAGTTTTTGGTTTTGGACTCTAATTCTAGACTCATGGTCTCATCTCAGGAACTATGCTGGACCTGGTTCCCAAGGTTTTTCCACTTGAGGATTTAGCTAAAGTAAAATGCACTGATTCAGATTGTGATTGAAAAAAGGAAGCTAGTGGGGTTAAAATAGTTTGATCATGAATACTGAGAATAAATTGATATGTTAAACTACCCATGTAACTTTTACCCATGTAATGAGAAGAAAAGGAGAGAGAGAGAGAAAGAAGGAGGAGGAGGAAGATGAAGACAGAGGAGGAGGATAAAGGAGAGGAGGGAGAGGGAGGAGAGGGGAGAGGAAGGGGAGGGCTGGAGAGGGAAGGGGAGGGGAGGAGAGGAAGGGACAAAGGAGGGAAAGGGAGGGAGGGGAGGGGAAGGGATATGGAAGGAAAGGGAGGGGAGGGGAGGAAAAGGGAGGGGAGGGAAGGGAAGGGAAGGGAAGGGAAGGGAAGCAAAGTGAAGCGAAGCAAAGTGAAGCGAAGCAAAGTGAAGCGAAGCAAAGTGAAGAGACAAGGGAACACTGGGTGCAGGGGCACGTGTGGATAATCCCTGTTACTATGAAGGCTGAAGTAAGAGAAATGCATATTTGAGATCAGCCTAGACAACTTAGCTAGACTTTAACTCAAACTAAAAGGTGAGGGCTGAGGATACAGTTTGGTGATAGAGCATCTCCATAATCCCCCCCCCAAACATTTTAAAATGTTCAGTTCTAAAATGTTCAGTTCTTAAAAGCAAAAAATCAGCTTGCCATTCTCTATGTCCTCGAGACAGTGGTAGTGCTATCGATTCCTTTCCTAGCCACCGTCTCCCCAGGGAGCAATGTCCCTCCTCTGGTCCCCTCAACCCTCCCTCTTTCTCTGGAGCGGCCAGGCAGACTCATCCTCTTCCCTAACTGTGTGTCCCGTGTCACACACGTGCAGGCACATCTGCAGTCTTAATCCAGGCTTTTGCATGCACCTCTGTCCCACTTACCTCACTGCTTGTCAGGCACTTCTGAGCTTTTCTGCAGCCATCGCATGATTTTGAGGTCTTGAAATGCAGGAAATTTTTCTCACTAGCAGAGCTAATCATTAAAACATTGTTAATTAAATGAATGTTCAAGTGAATGAATAAGGATGGACATTCAGCTTGGGGATAATAGTATTATCGATATTATTAAATATTTTAAGCCACAGTTTGTTTCAAAATGAGCACAGAGTGCTCCTACAGAACACGGATTTTAGGTGCCTCTAAGAATTAATTATTTTTATCACTGAGTCCTACACTGATATTTTTTGTCTATCTATTGAACAAAAGCCAAAATTCCTCTCAAATATTCATTATATAATCATTCATTTATCAAAAGAATTAATAATAGGACTACATATTTGCAAAATAAGGTATCAAGGAATTCCTCTTTATTATTATATTTATAAAGCACAACTCAATATGAACAAAGATACACAACCCCATTACAAACAATCGAGCATACTAATCCTTAAGAGAAACTCAATTTTCTTCAGCTTTTCTATTTCCTGTAGACACAGTCAATACAGTAGGAAGAAGGAGTCCCACTGTAAGAAACATCAAGACAGTAAAAAGTAAGAATATTTTTTAAAAAAAAATTGCAAAGTAAAATTGGATACTTTCTATCAAAAATAGTATTGCATCGGTAAATGTGATGAAATGCACCATCAAGGGCCCTAAGTCTGGATCCAGTGTTGCACCACTATTCGTTTAATTCGGTTGTTGCCGAGCCCGAGCATCAGCTGTACCACCTTTAAGGTGACATTCAATTCCCACCCAAAAAAGGATGCAAAAGTCAAAAGCTATCGTGTGTACAGAAGCCCAGTATAAAGTGAAAAGCACAAGGCCAATATTGCCTACTAGTATTTCATAGTCAAACTCCCCAGCAGGTATTTGCTGTCCTTATACATTATTAAATTACTTTTTTTCTGAGGTTTCTTTTCTAGCAACACTCCAGGCAAGGTAGTGGCCCAGCTACACGCAGCTCTTCCGCGCAGGATTATTCATCTCCACCCCCTCCGTGTGACCACGGCCCCCACCACGTCAGCACCGTGGATCTGACAAGACAGCTGACCACGCGCCTTTCTTAGGCCATGGTAATTCAGACAGACGTGACTGGCACTGTGTATCAGGAGTGGCTTTTAGAGCCATTCTGCCCTTTGGTGTCGTTTTATTCTCTCTCCTCCGTCACAGGAACTTCACCTCCCACGGAGCTTGTTTGTTCAGCCCATGTCCTGGAATAAATAAAAACAGAAGCAGTAGCGCAGCCAATACCGAGCCCTGCATTTAGCACATGCGGAGAGTAAACCCTTCGCCCTAAGCCACGTTGGCGCTGCAATCTATCATCCGGACTAGGACTCCTTTGAGAATGAATGGTGCATTGTTCATAGTTATGCTGAGACAACAGACACAAGTGTGAGAGTCCTGAAACCCAGAAAGAATGTGAACCCTCATCTCATAACATGCTCTAAAGAATTAAATTTTCAAAAGTCGTCATAGAAAATACCATTTTACTTCCCCCTGTCTCCCACTGCCTTCTTCTATTCCAGTGTGGTCTTATAATCCTAGTTCTAAGAACAGTATTGATTAACATTATTTTGAGTCTGTGAATATTTAGCTCCCATATACTTCTAGCATTACTCATTTTAATCCACTAAAAATGTTCACTTAGAATTATCATATTAAATCTTTTGCTGACTTTCGCGTGAATGTGGCACTAATTCGACTCCAAAGTTTCTTCTAAGCGTTTAAATCTCCTCTCAGCTTATTCATGTGAATCAGACGTGTATCAGCTTCATTTCCTTGGAATTACTGGAAATTCTTGAAATCCTGGAGGTTCTGAACTCCTTCAAACAGAAGAGCACCCTTTGCATCGAGATGCAGCTGTCATCCGTCGCGCCCCGTCACCAGCACCTTGGGCATTCCATGGCTATTTTCTCTTTGAATCGGATACATTTTATTTTAGTTCTTTTCTTTTTAGATTAATTTCTTTGTGTTGGTTGAATTACATGGATTAGTTTACTGAAAAAGTTTATACGATATAATAGAAGATAATTTTTTACATTTGCATGTCTAAAATATCTTTATCTTTCCTCAATTGATAGTCTAAGCAATGGATTTTTAGTTAGGCACAATTCATTTTTAAGTATCATTTAAGTTTCTTCATTAAATTACATCCCTATGTTTGAAAGCAAAAACTCTAGCCAAAATTACCATTCTGAGCTTTTTGTGGGGTCACTAAAATCACTCTCCTGCTGAGATGCATGCAAAATTTATCTCCTAAAATGAAAAATTTCACAGTGATATATGCCTTGGTACAAATCCATGTTCATGCATCATGATAGCAATATATATATATATATATATATATATATATGTTTAAAAATAATCTTTTCCTTGTTTGGGAAGCAGAAAACAGGAGGATCACTAGGAGTCAGATCTGTGTAGTGAGACCCTGTAGTCCATGTACTAAAATAAATTTAAAAAATCTTTTCCAGTAAGCTAAATTATTATATAAGCTTTGTTTAGAAAGCTGGAAAGTGAGGCTTGAGTCCAAATCCAGACTCTGACGATTAAAGTCCATCACCTCTTCATCGAAGGAAACAATGTTCACCACAAGTTTTCTAAAATTCAGAGGAATCAGAACAGAGAAAAGTAGCTATTTTCAAGCTCTTTATTGAAGACACACAATATGCACTGTTGCCCAGAGTCAGCTATAGGTGACTGATGGAGAGGTGTCTGATCCAAACCTTGGCCTAGGGTGTGTAGCACTCTTTCTACTGGCCATATTCCTCTGAGGTCACATGCCTAGAGATCTACCTCTTCAAACTGTGCTGCCCTCCCACATCACATTCACCAACCGAACTTACCGGTGAATGCACGCAACAGGGGAAGAGTGGCTCTACAATCTGGCCACTTTGGAAAGCCCTCCTCTGCACACATGAAGCTTTGGGTAATGCTCTAAATCCAAACTATAGCTTCACACACACACACACACACACACACACACACACACACACACACACACAAATCATGTGCATCTTACTGTGAAAAAATGCATTTAATCCAGCTCTCAAAAGTTCCAAAATCTTAAAATTTCATTGGGCCAGGGAGATAGCTCAATAGAATAAGCACCTGCCTCACAAGCACAGGGTCGTAAGTTCCATCCCTGGTACCAAACATTTCCAGCTTTTCTAAAATATCCAAGGACAATGTCTCCTCTGAGACTCTAGATCAATGCTGAGACTCTTAGATTTGAGAGTCTGTATAAATGAAAAAGTGCAGATAAATACTTCCTATATAATGACCATAAACCACCCCATACTGGGGCACCTGTGCCCCAGTTGGGTTGGGCCACCTACCTTTACATCACAGTCACTGCAGCCCATGGTTTTTCTGTTGGGATAGCATAAGTTACTTCCTGCAGCTTTGTGCAGAAATCCCACATTTCTGGTTCTCCAACTTCTTGTGTTCTCCACGCCACTTCCTGCTTCACTGTCATAGTGCTGCACACAGCCTTTAATATCCATGCATGTCAAAACGGCCGAATTTCAGTAATGTGCACATTGCTATCGTGCTTTAGTTTTTCCTTCTCCTCTTCTTCTTTTTCTCTTCCCTTCCTCTGCTTTCTCCTCTTTCTTTCCTTCTCCTTCTTCATCTTTGGCAACCTCTGTAAGACTCAAATAGTCCTCCAGCCCGCACCCCCAATCAACAGCCCCAAGTTGCCTTCAGTCTGGCCCCCCACGCCTGTCGGCTTGTAACGCAGCACCAACTTGTCTTGCTGGGTGAGAATTTTTGCTAACTTCTCCATCGGTTCTTCAGAATGTCTTTGAAATCATGCATACCTTTACACCATAAATTCTACATTTTCCAGTTTTCATTCATGCACTGAAACCTTGATGATGTGTCCTTTTGTAGCACCAATAGTGAATGATTTCCAGCACTACATTTTGTGCAACTTAGGGTGTGGATAACTGGCTGAATGTATTCAATCAAATCCCAGGTGGGTGTTTGTAGCCTTGACAAACTGAATATTTATTTGGCTGGGGGAGGCAAAGAGATTGCATTTGGGGGTCAAGTATAAATTTAATCTTTCATTATTCTAGCAAATAAATTTAGGATAGGCAGAAGCAGTACCTGTTAGCAGGAATCCATATTGTACTTCTTCCTCTACCAGGTACTGTTTCACATCTGAGAAAAAACATCAGTGGAATCACTCATAAGCAAGATGGTGGTCATTGCTGTATCATGGACTAAAATCTTTCACTGGATTCTGAGAGCATTTCAGTTTTTTCACTTGCTATTCTGTGCCCGGTTTTGTTGTACACTCTGCAGTATTGCTACGCACTGTCAGAGGTAACGTGTCACGTTGTGAGGATTGAACTCAGGCCCTTGTGCTTGCCAGGGAAGCGCTTATTCTACTGAGCTATCTCCCTGGCCCCCTCATGTCACTTTTTCACACCTTTATGCCCTCTTTGCTTCTATGAATACAAGCTTTATTGGGACGCTTAACTGAAACCACAGCAGACATCTCAGAGTTGAAACCCACGTTGCATGGCACCCTTCCTACCTATCCATCCTCTTCAACTCTAGCAGAAATGTGGCAGCATTCATTAGCAGAGTGAGCCTCTTCACATATTTTAGTATAAATGTATTCCACACTTTACATAACACTCATGCACGTAGTAATAATCTTAATGTGGCTTGTCTCAGAGGATCCCTGCTGAAGCCCTTATTTGGGTGGCTTGCCCTGGTGCAGCCTCTTGGCACCATTCAGCACCCTCTGCTAATTCCTGTCCTTCAGCCACAAGGGCAAAACTATTTGCATTTTATCAACTCAGTTGTTATGACTTTTTTATCTTTTAATTTATTTTTCTTTTTCACTTTTAATTTTAGTACAGGATCTACAGGGTCTCACCAGGTAGATCGGACTTTTAGTGATCCGCCTGTGTTCAGCCTCCCAAGAGGTGGGATTACACGTGCATGTACTACACCTAGTCTCAGTTGCTGTCTCAGCATGCCCTGGGGGCGGAGCCAGCACAGCAAACTAGGGATCAAACTCTGGCCATTGCATCTGCTTAAGCAATGTTGTTAAACCACTGAGCCATTTGGCTAGTCTTTAATTCTTTTTTCATTAAAAAAGAGATAGAGACTAATTGCCACTGGTCATTCACCACAGAATGGTTATATGTGGAAAGAACCAAAATGTTAATGATTTCCTGTCAAAAATGTGTACTACATAAATTTAGCTTTAAAATAATTGAACTAATTTTAGCTTAGGTTTTGCTCTTCATGTCTACATGGGTGTTATATATAAGCAAAGGTATACTGAAATGAGAATAAAACCTGAAAATGTCACATAGTACTACGATGTTGTTAAACCAGTAAGGAAGCTTTGTTCTTGTTATTCAGTGGCATGCATGACAGAATTATACACATTTTAGGTGGCTTTTTAGGTCCAACAGTATAATTTACTATTTGGAAAGTTTGACCCAGGTTAAGCAGCAATTATATGTTCTCTACAAACACTGAGAAACAAAACCAAAGAGATGAAAGACAGCCACTTGAAAGAAAGGAGAAATTCTTGCCAAAAGATACAAGATAGTACAATCATCTAATTTCCTGATACCTTTTGTGTAGAACTAGAATAACATATGCAGCCTAAGAATTCTATCTGTCTTAGAATAATTCTAAGCTATCGTATTCTGTTCTGCTGCCCTCAGATATTGTGGTACTGACCACCGTCACCCAGCCACACTATCAGCAACTCTCTGGTGCATAGAAACTTTGGCTGACCCAGTGCACAAAGTTCTAGGGAAGTCTGCGCTAGGGCTGAGCTTCATGAACAACACAGGCTGATGGCAGTCCGAGCTCCTCTGGCTGTGAGTGCCTCTCCTCACCACTTGGAAGACAAATGATGTGTGGTGTTCTGTGAAAGAAATACAGATGAAAAAATAAACATTTCATGGTGGACCTGCTCCTCAGCTTAGGCATACATCAGAACCCACTCAAAATTTAATGCAACTTATACTAGAAAATCCACCAGGAAACAGAGTTGGAAAGCAATGCTTGAAATAAAAAGCAGTGAGTGTAATAGTACAATATCACACACATTTGTAGCATGGCATCGCATGGCCTGGCATGTCATGACATGGAATGGCATGACACAGCATAGCATAGCTTGGCACAGCATAACACAACACAGCATAACATAATATGACTTTGCATAGCATTACTTAACATTATAACTCTCTCCAGGGTTTAGAAAGCCTTGACCTTTTATTTGTCCTTCTGTTCTATGTGTCACATAGCAAATGTACTCCTTTCCTTGTTCTCTATTGTTAATATACAAGTTAATTCATCCTGTGGAAACTAGCTGGGGGTGGAATAACCACATTTCAACTACATAAAAATGTGTTTTGTCGTGAATATATCATATTGAAGGAGAAAAGCTAGACATAATTTTTGCATGTCCATGAAATTTCACTAGGGAAAAAATATCTAAAAAAAGCAAATTATTATTTACATGGCTAAATTTGTACTTGCTTCTGAAAGGAATTGACAAAGTCCTCTGACATAAGTTTGAGGCTCTAAAGCTCTATGTTAAAAGCAGAGAGCCCAACAACCACTCACTTTAAGTTAGAAGAAATTATTTTGCTGAAGAAAAGTAGAGAAGAGGAGACCAGTTCACGGTAAATAAAGGAAGCCAACGCAGTCTTCTCTAAGAGCTGGTGGGTAACAATGGACAATAGCTAAGGTTCACATATGGCATGACAACAAAGGTACATACTGACACTTGGTCCCATTTTTAACAAAGAGTTAGTATTATTAGGACATTTAAACAAGATGAAGGCTTTTTTTTTGAAGCTGTAAATTAGATTTCTTGAGAAGGAACTGCATCTTGTGGGGCTGGATTAGTCACTATGGGAGCAAAGTGCTCTAAGCAGGCTTTGCATGTACCTCAGTTTCTCTTGCATGTAGGCTTACCCATGCACACCTCTTCCTTTGTAGCTTTGCAAAAGTATATGATGTAAAACAGCCCCTTTCCAAAATCCAAGGAAATACTGGCATCATGCACTTGGACCTCCAGAACTGTAGGGGGAGTACACTTCACTTCTTTGGAAAGATTTAGCCTCAGGTATTATGCCACTAAAACAGAAAATGAAGTGATCGATGAACTTTGAAAACATTGCTTTTAATAATTAACAAAATATGCAACTTGAGTTTTTCATATAAAAATTTATTGACATTTTTAAATCCACAGTAAAATCATTCGTAGTAGTTGGCTTTGTTTTTAATTACCTGCTTGTTGTTTGTTCATAGGATGATGATGCACAAGCCAAATACAGTGTGCATCTAGGCCTGCGCAGCTCAAGGAAGAAGGAAATTCTAAAATGTTATGATGTTCCTGATTCCTAGAAGTTAGAGGTGACTCAAGGAGAACACACAGCTGATTGCTTTGTGCTCAGAACTTGGGAGATTTGGGGGCAAATGCGGCCTGACCTGAAGTGTGTATGCAAGATGATATATTAATTGACATTTGCTTTACCCCAAAAGAGTATAAACCTCACCCAATGTTACATTTAGAAACTGCTAGATTCTATAACTATGATTTCATGATGGTTTTTTTTTTTTTTTGAAGATTATCATATTTTCAGTGAAAAGAATTCTAAATTCTCAGAACATACTCCAGAATAACTGACAGGCAGCAACAATACAGATGAATTAACAGACATACATAAAATAGTGTTGAACATCATGAAACTATTTTAAACATTTGAATAAGAAATATTGTTCTGTTAACTTTTTCTATTTCAAATTGTATTTCACTGATTATGATATTTAGGTTATTAAGAAATATCTTCCTTTATAAACTTCTCAGAATGTTTGTTATCTGTTTAAAGCCTTTGAGCTTCTAATAAATTCCTCACTTTATTGTATTCATAGATTTCAAGGTTCCTTACTTCAAGAAATTTTTTTTCTAATTTAAAAGTGGAGATCACATTTGCATCCAGAAAAAGGCTCATTAATTCCTGAGCATTTGTAAATTTTAATAGTAAAAGTTATGCTATTTTACACAACCTTTTCATCAGTTGCCTCAAGTAGCCAGTAGACCAAAGGACAATAAAATTCTATCAAATTAACCTAATGCCTCAGCAACAGCAACAAAAACAACCCACTGAAAGTTATTTGAAAGCAATTGCACTACACCTGTGTCACCAATGGAGGATTTGCTTGAGTGTTGATAACAATAACATTTTAAATAGTTTGAGGAGTTTTGGAGCACAGTCTGCTCTTCTTCTGTTGTTCATGCAAATCCCCTTCACGTATTGATAGCGTTAGATTACAGCTCTTTATTCAGACTCCGTCTTTGTAGTACAGAGGCAGTCTGTCTCCTCCGTGGGAAATAGAGCTTTCAAAACTGCCAGTCCATTTATCGCATACTGGTGAATAGCAGGACTCTCGGATTTATCAGTGTGAAAGCTGTTCTTCCTGGCTGAGGCCTGGGAGCAGCTTAGGAATCCACTGAAGGTGAGCAAGTGCCACTTCTCTGAGTTCCTGAAATGCAGGCGATCTCCCTGTCACATTTCTGAACTTGAGAAGAAGGCTGTCTTGGTTTGAGCCAATAATTACCACCAGATAATTCCTTTTCTTTATTATTCATTTATTTATCATCCAACAAAAATAGAGTAAAACAACATCTAAAGTGTGTACCCAGCTTAAATGAATAAAAATTTATTGTTCATGGGACAGCTGTCATGAGGCAATAATATTCTGCGCTACTTTCTTTTTTTTTTTTGTGGCCAGCTCTGCCCACCCTGGGGGCAGGGCTGGCATGGCTTGCAGTGCCTGGGATTGAACTGTGGTCCCTGTGCTTGCCTAAACTCACCCTATCAGGCACTTTAGACTGCTGAGCTATCTCACAGGCCCTAAAGTTTTGCACTCTTCACAGATACCGTTTGAGATAGCTGTGAAATTGTAGGAAGAATTTGTTCAAGTTCTCCTTCTTGTGTGATCATTGCCTTTTTTTTTTTTTTCAAATCTCCTTTATTAGTTTTCAGTACATTATGTTTACCTTCCTCGTGGGGATTTGGTTCATGCATGCAGCGCATCTTCCTGCCTGTCCATCTCCAGGATTCCCGCTCTTGCTTCCCTGCATCCATCCCTTGATCCTTCCCTTTTCTGCAAATGTTTTCAGTACATAAAGCCACAATTCACTGAACTCATCTAAGCTTATATTTCTCCACTCTAAAGTAGTAGCCATCATGGCTTCTAAAGAACCAGGAGAAAACGTGCTCTGCCTGTCATGGTCACTCGCAAAGAACCTCCAAGCACAGACACGATATGGGTCAGAGCGCCGGGCTCTGGCAGAACTCTTCCCGGCATACTCATGCCCCAAGGGCATTCAGGAAAGTGGGGATTGGATTACATATGCTGGAGAACACTCGGACACCTTTCCTCCCTGAAAGGTCTTAAAGTTCTGTCAATATTCCATAAGAAATGAAACTTCCAGTACCCAAAGTGTCTTCCAGAATTTTCACCCAGAGCTCAGTCCTCTGCAGTCCTCTTCCTGGGGATACCTTGGACATCCTTCTGAGCTAACTGCACAGAAGTGGGCAGTCTTGGGGACCCTCTTATCTTTCTGATATGTGTGAACCCTACAATCTCTCCTGTAGTTCTAGGTGTGTTGTATACCAGGGTAGCTAAGGAACATTATATATTTTGGTTGTATCCTTTTCCATGGAAGGTTGAGAATGCCAAAGTTAATCCAAAGGACCCAATTTATTTTTCTATTGTATCCTACTCACTCACATGAGAATCAATTGTTGTTTTCTCCCTCTGAGATTAAACTGAACAGAAATGAGAAAAAATTAATTTTCTAACCAAATCTGCTTATATATGGAATATTGAAAAAACTACAATGGGAAAAAAGGAAAAGTTATATTCTGTCTTCAAATTGATACTCTTGGGGAGCGATCTATAAGGATATGCACACTGAAACCTGTTATACAAATAGCAAACATACTGCAGTCAGCTTCAATAAAATAACTAAATGTATGGGAATAAATTTCAGCGAAGACATTTAGTGATTTTAGGATAATGTAAGTATATACAAGTCTCAGTGCATTGGACCAAATTCTACCTGGGTTTGACTCTCCTTAACAAGTCAATAGGTTTCTTTTATCTCATATTTTTCTTATTCTACAAAGTATGTAGAATGTTCTTGATATTTTGGTAATAACTGAGGGCTATTATAACTTAGATTCTCCTTGAGAAGCACACATGCTCCTGGCTATAGCCACAGATGGGTTAGAAGACAACGTACATAGCTCAGACCACCGAAGCAGAAGCAGCCAGTTTGCACGATTCACTGTGGGCTGTCTGTAGGCTTTTACTCACAATTTCAGTAACTAAGAGAGCTCTAGGAACAAAAGGATTTCTTCACCTAATGCAAAATTAGACCTGTCCTCACATGTAATTATTTATTTGTATCTTGTTTAAATACTTACACTGTTGTTCTTACTTAAACATTTATTTTAATTGTATCTCTTAGAAGTAGTAGAACAAGTGATTATGACAGCCCACTGGAGTGTTGCATATTTTTAAGTACCATTATGGTAATATGATTGTATGAAAAGCAACAAATTTTCAGTCCCCTATTTGGAATATATCTCATAAGAAATAGGAATATTTAATCATACACAAGTGACAAAAAGGCTCTCAATTTAAAGACTATTTTTGTCATAAATTACACATAGAACTAAAATGCAGTAATTGAAGCAATTCCACTTGTAGACCCTTCTTTTAGGGAAAAGATGTCATTGCTTTCAAGATACGCCTCACTGGATTGATTCTATCTGTTGCAGCAAGAACATTTTTCCACACTTGCTTTGGCCTGCTCTGAATGTTGGAATAAATTAGGGATTAAGATTGATGTTAAAGCATTTATTTCAAAATGGCACCTACTTCTCATATTTATGATTTTCAGATTTCAATTCAGCGACACAAGCACAGACTATGTAATTAAAGCAAGTGGAAAATAAGCATGGACTGAATTTCTCCGAAACGTCAGGTCAGAGGAAGGGCAGGAGTCCCGGGGCACACCAGCACCACTCGCGTTCTCTCCACTCCCTCCTGCTCACTGCTGCTCTATTCGCTTCATCTCCCAAACTGCTGAAGAGGACCGAGGCTCTAATGGGCTCCGCACTGGGCTCTACGCGTTACGTCGTGGAGTTCTTCTCTTGCCTTTATTGATTCAAGGAGCACCTTCATCATAAATCAGCATTTAACTAGATAATTTGATAAGGTGACTGCTTAAATTCTCATTTGTAAGTTTCTCAAGCTTTTAGTTGAGATGGTTCTTTCCACTTTAAATTTGAAATTTCTCACGCAAGGGACAGGTATGTTTTAGGCTTCTCATACTCTGCAGGCTGAGACAGAAGGAGCCCAGGTTTGAGGCTGCCTAGGCAAACCGGCAAGGCCTTGTCCCAAAAATAGTATTTGAGAACTGCCTCATGGTTACAAGGCCATGGATATGATCACCAGCGCAGAAGAAAACAAAAATAGTACAAGAAAGTATCCATTGATTAGAATAATAAAATATTTACAGGAAAAATTCAAAACTTAATGAATAATGTATAAATATGCAAATGTCCATGGACTGGGCCGCACACACAGACCTCCGCATCTCATATCTAAGGCAAGCTGCAGGCACAAACACCTATTTAGGAACATAGTAGGTCTACCTACTTAGTTAAGCATGCTCAGCATTTATAGGGCCAGCCAGATAGCTCAGCAGACTAAAGTGCCTGCTTAGGCATAGCCCAGTGGTTAGGGTTCAATCCCTGGCATGCCATGCCGGCCCCACCCCCAGGGTGCGCTGAGATGGGGATTGAGATTGGGCGTGGGGATGCGTGCCTGTAATCCCAGCACTGGGAAGCTGAAAACAGGAAAATCACTAGGAGTCTGATCTAGGTGGTGAGACCCTGTAGACACTGTCCTAAACACAGAAGAGAAAAGAAGAATGCTTGGCATTTTTATATTGACAATAACGGGATACTGTGGAAAAGTGAAGTCTGTGTTAACATATTATTTAAGACAAAATGTGTGACATTATTTTGGAGTATCAATACTGTCTAAAAGCTTTATAAGTTCATACCAAAGTTCGTGAAATGAAGAAAAGATGAAGACTAAACGGACATCTGACTGCTTACAAGTCTATACTGTGCATAGATTATATAAATTTTCTATGTATGATAGAGAAAGTGGCACTTTTACATCTACACAATGTTTTCTGTTTCCAAAAGACTGTAATACTAATTAGACCAAAAGGAATTCACTTTTACAATGCGTTTTCTGAATTATACAAAAACATTTAATCATTAAAATTTTACATCTTGATAAGCAGTTTTTAGAAAGAGAAATTTGCATACATCCAAAAACTACAAAGCAAAACTTGTGGAAAAATGACCAACGTGTACACAGTTCTACCAAGAAAGAGAAAGACCAGGCTCCGGGCATCGTCTCCCCGCGGGGGGACGGGAGTCGGGCGTATCTAAGGGACAGCACCACCCTTACCGTCTACACACAGGCTGAGCCGGAGGTGGGCGCGGGATGGCCATCCCTCAGTCTCGGATAACCTGGGTCTCGCTTGCCGGCTGGGAGTCCGCACCCCGGACCCTGGCCCACGAGCCAGCCCCGTGGGGGACTGCTGGAGGCGCAGTAACGGTTTTTGGGATGAACTTGCGACTTATGCAGTGAGACAGAGAGAAGCTGGAGGTTGGCGCAGTACCTGGAAGGAAAGCAAAGGGAAGAACAGGTCGCTTTGGCCGGGCTGGTGTGCGGACATAGTGTGTGGGTCTGACGCTGTCCTCCGCCACTTCTGGCAAGCACAGGGTGAGGCCACCAAAACCGTAAAAGTAGAGTGTAATGGGCTGGGGGGGGGGATATGTTAATTTAAAAATTAAGCAAAAATGTCAACATTTTCTAAAATATTGTTAAAGTGGAAGCAAAGTACATTTCTATTTTTCAAATAATTGGAGGTAAGATGTGGATTTAACCCAAGAACTACAGGAATTGAACAGAAGGACTGCATTTTTTTGCTAAGTGAACTGATTTTATGTAAGCACATTACTTCATGGAACTTTTAAATCAAATATGATTTACACAAGAATCTTCTTAAAATTAATGTTACTGAGCTGAGTCCACACCCTTGTAGCCATCACCACCCTGAAGAACTCTCGCCTGTGTCTCAGGAGTCTGAGCTCAGCAGCTGCAGGTCTCGGTGCCCAGAAGCTCAGAATTGCTGGGCAGGTGAGGATGTTCCTCAGCCTTGCTGTGCCCTAGTTGATTCAGCAGAAAGTAGCTAAGCCCCAAACCATCGCAGCCCGAGGGAGTGGTGAGCAAATGGTACAAAAGTTCCATAACTCATAAAGGTACCTTGATCTATAGAAATCAGACCAGAGTTCAATCCCTGGCACCACTTGATGTGCTGGCCCCACCCCCAAGCATGCCTAGCAGGAGTTGGGGTGTGGTGGTACACTCCTGTAATCCCAGCGCTGGAAAGGCTGAGAAAGGAGGACCACTACGAGTTGAGCTGCATAGGGAGACCCTGTATTACATACATAGAAAATGTTAATATAATCATTATTCTCTTTTCATTGCCTGGTATTTCAAGTATAGTCTCTGTGAGCCGTCTGAAGAGTGTAATTAAGATGCTCGCTCTTCCCCACACTCATTAACCCTACCTCAGCTTTATCATTTTCGCAGAACTCAGTGTTATCTATAATGTACATGACACATTTCACGCATTGAAATATTTTGATTTACTTTGTCAAAGGTAGCTTTGTACAGATTTTCTGTGACCCACTTGTTGACACCAATTGTCGGCGTTGCTGGGTCCTGTTGGAGGCATGGGTGGTGTACCTGTCTGCCTCCTTACCAGTGCAGGGGACAGCACAGCACGCAGTTCTAGGGAAGGCCTTGATTTCAGAATTCCAGCCACCGGGCTAAGGAGGTTGTTCATCTTCATACCTCAGTTTTTGTAATGAATAACTACCACAGTAGCGTATTTTTCTGTCTAAATATTACTGAACTTATTACCTAACTCCTGAAGCATTTTGAAATAGAACTGTGTTAATTCAGATATCAAAGAACTGTAAGACACTCTGCTCCAGGACCAGATCCCTGAGTGTTAAATGTGGCAGCTGGAAGACAGCTAAAGTGCAGCTCACTCTGACTAGAGGTGTCAAGTGCACGCTTTGCCTTAGAGCGCTTACTCAAAAAAAAAAAAAAAAAAATCTTTTGTTTATTTATTTGATACCAGATTTTACTACGCAGCTCAGACTCATGGTATCCTCCAGTCTAAGCCTCCCGGCACTGGGATTATAAGCATGTGCCCCCACGCCCTCTCTTCATGACAGGTACGGGCTTCTGAGGCTGGCAAGGCACGCAGCACCAGGATCAAACTCATGCCCTTGCCCTTGCTGGGCAGGGGCTTATCCTGCTGAACTGTCTTCCCAGGCCCTACAAAGCTCCTAGCGACACAATTGAAATACGCCTTTAGAGTGAGCACACATGCTAGGTAAAAGTATCACTAAATTTGTCTACATGTGTGACTACATGCTGTATATCATACGTATTCATGTATTTAGCATTCATGTTTTTCTCTCTATATATAAATGTAGATACAGATACAGATATAGATATAGACATAGATATCTAGATATATCTCCATGTATTTGTGAAAAAGGGAAAAAGCATAAGATTTTAAAACAATAATTGTATTTTTAACAAGTCCAAATTTTTTTTTCTTTTTTTTTTCTTTGCGGTACCAGGGATTGAACTAGGACTCTGCGCTTGCCAGGCAAGTGTTTATTCTACTGAGCTATCTTCCCAGCCCCAATATGTTTTAATGAGACATACTTTATGAAAGATAGAGGTATAAAAGATTTTTCTTATATCAGGTTGATTTATCCTATTTTGAAAGACCAGTTTCATGACAATATAGGAGGAAAATGAAAGTTGAATTGCTGGAACGTTTTAGATGTAAATACTCAATTTTTTCAATTTTACAACATGTAACAGATGAAATCTTCTAAGTTAAATAGTTATAAATACATGCATATAATATATAATAACATACTAATAATGATAATATATACATGTATTTATAGCTATTTAACCTAGAGAGACACAATTAAAATTGTGGGTTGATTCAGCATCCTATCACATTTTAATATGTAACTCATGAGCTATATCATTTTAAGAATTTTAGTTAACTTTTATAGGTTCAGTTTTCAAATCTGTGAAATTTCCAGGCCTGGTGATACATGCCTGGAATCCCAGCACTGAGGATGCTGAAAACAGGAGGATCATTACAAGTCCAAGCCGCGTAGTGAGACCCTGTACCAGGTACATAGATGAAAAAAAATTCCATGAAATGGAGTAATTAGCCCTATTTATGTTGTTGGTTATTTTGGAAATTCATGTAATATATTCAGGAAGCATCAGACCACTTGACCTCTTCTGACCGCTCAGCGTGATCATGATGGTCGCAGGCACGAGAGTGAGTGCTACAGGAGCACGCAGGAGGGACTTAGAGTCCCCGGCCGTGGTGTGCGGTGTAGCTCGTGCTGTGTGGTTACAGCAGCGGACGGACAGGGCAGGACAGGAGGCAGCCCCAAAGGCAATGACAGGAAAGGCTGCAGAAGCCCTGAGTGCCTCAGCGGAGCATAAAATGTCCCGGTCAAACTGGGATTTCCAGATGCGCGGCACAGCGTTTTCTTACAGGGACACTCCAGGAAGTACCTGGGACACACATATGGTAAAAATGCACTCTGCTGCAGTGACATTTATATTTAACTAGAAATCTTGTATTTTTTTGCAAATCTGTCAAATTTGCACTAACCCTGAAAAAAAAAAAAAAAAAAAAAAACAACTTCTGTGTGAGAATTCAATTTATGCTAACCAGATTTTGCTCTATGTGTTTATTTTATATACATGTCCAAATTAGATTCTTAAAAATAGTAATGCGCAACAATGTCCATTATAGGACATCAAGAACAAAGTGAACATGACATGTAATGACTACTCCAGGTACAGGAACAGCCTGCAACTGTGTGGTTGTACTATGTGCCCACATGCCTGCACTGTGCTTCTGAAAAGGAAAATGCAGTGAAAAGCAAATACTCTGTGAGGTGCACAATATATTCACAAGAGGAATCCCAAAATCAAAATTGAACCAACTTAAAGAAAAGGGGACTAGAACGTTGTGCCAGCGTTCAAGTTTCCAGGGGCTCCCACGGAGTGCTGCTAACGGGGTGCTTACGTAGTGCACATTCCATAAGAGAATGCAGAGCGCGCAACACGCCACCAAAATTGGGGGAATTCTTTCCTAAATGTGGGAACTTGACTACATAAATACATTTAATTTAGTGTGATGTTCACATTGACCTAAACTCCTTGTTGAATTTAAAGACACATAAACTAACATGCAATCTGAATTCAAGTTTCTTTTTGAATCAAAGAGCAGGGCAAGGGCTGGCCAAATAGCTCAGCAGATTAAAGCACTTGCCTAGGCAGAGTGCAGCAGTCAGGTTCAATCCCTGGGCCTGCTGTGCCGGCCCCACCCCTGGGGTGTACTGAGACAGCAATTAAAACTGGGCGTGGTGGTGTGCACCAGTAATCCCAGCACTTGGGAAAGCTGAAAACAGAAAGATCACTACAAGTCTGATCCATGTAGTGAAACCCTGTATTCC
>NW_004524705.1:4879119-4901283 GCF_000260255.1 Octodon degus | reverse complement strand
ATATAGAGAGAGAGAGAGAGAGAGAGAGAGTAGCATTTCTCCATCTCATCATTGAAGACATAAAGCAGCCTAGTTTTCATGGAAGATGAAACTAGAAACCCATAAGATGCAAAATGCAAATTTTGAATTTTTTTTGAATTTGTCATCCCTTTAGAGATAGAATGTCATTATAATTCTGTCCCTACTGCAAGTGGTGATGCGTGGCAGTGCCACTTATTTTGATGAGAAGTCAAAATGCGTGGTCATTTAAATGGACAGAGCTAACTACAACATCTACAACTGTGACCTCATTGGTCACTTGCCCTGAGCAATTAAATTCACTGATTTCAAGAAAAACATAATTATGAGTGTCATAAACATGGTGACAACAGCAGCTAATATTTGCCAATGTTTCTAATGTTCCCTGAGATAATTCATACTTACCCCAAAAAGTTGGTGTGAACATTTAAAATCCGCCACGCAGTTACTCTGCAAATAAGACAGCCTGTAAATGTTTTCTCTTAATGTTTCTTATTTATGCATTGCTCAGACACTTGTAATGGGAAGTTGGGTTTTGTTTACCATACAGAAAAAGTTCTCGATAAATCTAGGTGCCTGACCCAAGACTTTCTTCCTTAACTTTATTTCCTTGGTCTGTTCACTGATCTTTTGCTTTCAATAAACAAAGATCTATTCAAGTTTAAGAATAAATAAGGTGGGGAGAGGCGCCAAACTGGAGACCAAGTTTGGTTCAAGTCAGCAAGATCTCATAAAAACGAAGAAGCAGAAGAGCAATGAATGACACTGTGGAAGTGACCAGGCAGGAGTTCTGTCTCCTCAGCTTCGTGGTGCAGGATCTGTCTCTTCTCCAATCCCTCCTGCTTCCTTCTGTTCTTTGTTTTTGTTTTCTCAGCTTGAATGACAAATCTCATGATTTTTCTTTAATCAAAGAACACAGTCATTCTTCTCTGTGGAAATCAAAGACTTTTGGGCTTGTAGTCCCTGGTATTTTCACCTCCGTACTCCACCTTTGATGACAAAAGCAAGCACAGCTTTGTGTTGGAGGTAAAGGTGAACTGCTGCCCACAGCTGTGTGTTGCACTGCAAAATCTAGGGAGCAAATCTGAAGCTTTATTTCTTAGCATGTTGCTTAGCATAATTCTACATTGAATTATGATTCAAAATTCAATAGAAATTTAAACATTAACCATTGTTTTCAAAGCTATTTATGTAAAAGGAGTTAAGAGCTTTGACAATATTAAGGTTGCTATAAAAGTTTGTGGTAGGTTGAATAATAAGCCTCAAAATATATCCATACTTTAACCAGAAAAACTATGTATGCTGCCTTACACAGTAGGAGCTTTGCAAATATAATAAGCGTCTTAAGATAAGGAAATGCCACTGGATTTTCAAGTAGGTTCAATTTGTAAGTGTGTATGTTCACATGAAAAGGAAGAGACACACAGCCACAAGCCAAGCCATGCTGGCCTCCACCACAGGCATAGAAGAGACAAGTGTTGGATTCTTTCCTAAAGCCATGGAGGAAAGTGCTACTCTGCTGAAACTTTGATTTAGACTACTCAGTGCTAATTTCAGAGGTTTGGCCTCCAGAACTGACGGACTAAATTCCCTTATTTCAAGCCATAAAGCTGGAAATGTTTTGAGTTGCATTTATATTTAAAGTATGCCTCTGACGGAAGGGTCCTCTGGGCTGGCATTAGCCGTGTCTCATTCAGGTTCCAATATTCTGCTCACAGAGACTGTTTGCCCTCTCAGACCCTGTGCAGACTCTGGCTGGCGGAGCAGCTCCTGAAGCCCAAGTGGACACGCAGCTTACAGACTGCAGCAGCCTCGCTGGACCGTTAACATCAGGTTGAAATTTAGGTAGCAGATTTCTTTTTTTTTAAATTAATTTTATTGAGGAAGAAATAGCAATGAGACAGTTTTAAAACAGGTTAGTAGAACAGTTCCAGTAATTAATACATTGCATATTGTCGTCTTCATAGTAGCTGTTTATAATACGACGTGCAGACATGATATCTTGTCTAAACACTATTAGCACGAATCTTTCTTCTCATTAAACTAAGAGAAAGTAGCTGTATATCTATCCTAACTGTTTTGTATATGCAGATATATGTATTTTTTTTCACTACAAATTGATCCTCCATTTATATCCCCCTTTTTTGTCAGTTTGGTCAGAAATGGGTATTCCCTTGTCATTCCAATATTGTAGATGTGTGAATTCAGCAAAATAATTCAACATAGTCCAGGAGCCCATCATAGTAGTGGGTTATCCATAGGACTGGGAATGTCATACGTTGTTGACTTGAACTTTTTACAGCTCAGCATGTTAATATGGCATTACTTGTTATACCTTATGTTTATATTTTTCTGCTGGATGGTTAAGACCAAGATAAAGCAAGACCTATATAACAGAAAAATGTAACTTGTGTATCAGACAAGGTCAGTCACATCCCCTCAGGACTTACCCTGGAACCATGCACAGCAGTTTGTAGATGTTTTTTCAATGTCAGCCATGTGGATGAGTCATGGCCATTGCTTGACCAATTTGTTCTTTGTGAAAGCCTGAGAGAATGTTTTCTCTCTAGCTGACTCTCCTTAGGCACACTCTACATCATCAATCACTTTCCTCTGTGGCCCCATAATCCCCTTGAACAGAAAATTTGGGACACCACTGAGTTATAGGATGTTACAGTACAGGTTTTCTTATGTCCTGAGTCCTCACTGACCTTGACGGGCTTGATAGCAGATTTCTACCTTAATGATGGGAACGAATGTCTTCTAATCAATAAGTTTTATTGAGATTATTGATACAATTTAACCTAAACTCAGTTTTGATGATCTCTAATACCCTAAATTCTGAACCATTACACATACAAAAACATTAATGTTCTTTCTCTCTTGTTTTGAAATAATTTTAAAGACAATAGCATTTTTGAAATTTCATTTGAAATTGATCTTGGACAATATATGTGACAATCTAGCAAGTCATATATGATTTTTATATATGATAGCATGAAATGGTACCTACACTATTCTACATAACTTAGACAGTGGACACAGCAGTAAATTACTAAAACTTTAAAATAATAAACATGAACAATAAAGCTGAATAAGTACATTATATGCAGAGGGGCTAAGCCGAAGAAATATCTATTCTTGCTAATTTTGTATGCAAAGAATACTTCTTTAAAGGAACTTTTCTCAGCATGGATTCTGTGTAAGAAACAACTAATCTTAGAGAACAATTGCAGAAAGCATATTGTTTCACAGAATGGCTCCCACGTGAGGCTATAAACTGATAAATGACCTTAAGCTAGTGGAAGCATTAATGGTAATGAAATGAAGTATAAAATTTGAGCAGGGATTTCTTACCTTGTGTATTCAATCATTTCCTTTCTAAGTTATAATTAAGTGGGGAACATATTTCTTTCTGAATATCACATTAGTGATTGCATTTCATTCATATTGTACCTTGAAGACTTTAGAAATAGCTCTGTGTGTATGCACAAAGTAAAGTTAATAATACTAGCAAACAATGGCATATATAATACAAGAAAAAAATATATATATATGCTTTCAACACTTAGGAGATGTAGTGTTGTTTTGTGACATATTCAGGTGCTTAGAGTTTTCACTACTTAGTACTTCAATCTCAAAGTGACTAGTCATTGTCATTTAATCATACTTTATATACACAGACATCTTTCAGGAAGTAGTTTGACAATGACTGAGAGTTACATATCCAGGATGTTCATATTGGAAGTTAGATCATCTTATTTCCTTTTTTTCTTTCAAAATTACATTATACTACATTTTTTTCTTATTTTAATAACTGGTAGCTGTTTTTCTTTCAGTAGGTTAATTCAAAAATAATACCTATGAAATAGGTTCGGAGAAGAAAATAATTAGGTGTAGAAGTACAGCAATGCAGTGAATGCCAACATTTTAGCATTCTGAGAAAACATGGGGCCACCACATACTCTTCTAGTGACTTTCCAGTTTCTGAAGTTTTATTATGAAAGGAAACATACAAGATGTCGTTGAGAGGGATCTCACATGCACCCAGCCCTCACTCACATGACTCTGCACACAATGGCAGCTGTCAGAGCTTCAGCGCAATCCCACCAGCTCAGCGATAGCTTGCCAGCATGTTTTTAAGAATTTTCCAGGTGACTCCTGTGATTCTATAGAAACATTTTGAACTTATATGGTACCTTATAGTGTCCAGATCAAAACTGTTTTATGTTTTTGCACAGCTGTATTAGCCCAATCAGAATAACGTCAAAGACATTTTCAACTGTTTTTCCCAACTTCTATTATTTTCTTTCTTTCCCCATTGCCTATGTTTCGGTGTGTGAGTCAGTTTTGTCTCAAGTGTGTAGCCCCACAGTGCTTCCTGCTTCTCTTTTCCCTTTGTATATGTGATGATCCTAAGTTTTCTCTTCATATTCTGAAGGCCTCCAACTTTGGGAACTAGAGACTCACATGGGGGACAGACATTCAGCAATGTGGTGTTTCGTGAGATCTCCGGCACAGGGACAGTGCCTGTCTGTCCAACCACTGTGGAAAAGAACAAGCACATGGCAAAGTGGGTGGATAAATAAAATGCAAGTACTGACTCTGGAATAAACAACAACTATTTCAGACTAAAACTGAATATAATGAATTAAACTTTGTGTCTTGTTTAGCATACAAGAGCACTGTTGAGATACAGAGCAGACATGAAGAGAAGAAGGGAAAAGGATGGACAGGAAAAGGCTTATTCAAACACAAAAAATTAAAGACTTTAAGCACCTGCAAGCAGGCTCAGGGGCCAGGGGTTCGATCCCCGAGCCTGCCATGCTGACCCCACCCCCAGGATGTACTGAGACAGCAAGTAAGACTGGGAGTGGTGGCGCACACCTAAAATCCCAGCTCTTGGGAGGCTGTAAACAGGCACATCACTACAGGTTCAATCTAGTAGTGAGACCCTGAACATCCTGTAGACCCTTCCCTAAAATACAAGAAGAAGAGGAAGAGGAAGAGGAAGAGGAAGAGGAAGGAGAAGGAGAAGGAGAAGGTGAAGGAGAAGGAGAAGAAGAAGAAAAAGAAGAAGAAACTATTCTATAGGGCCGGGGAGTTGGCTCAGTAGAATAAGTGCTTCCCTGGCAGCCTGAGTTCAATCCCCGGTTCTGAAAAAAAATAATAATAATTAAAGACTTTATGTGTGTTCTGACTTCAAGAGTATACACAATAAAGATTGGGGGAGATCTAGAGTCCAAAAATTTTCAAAATAGAAAGTAAAAATTGGGCTACAGTTTCCTGGAAATTGCTATTCTACGTGATGGCGAATAAAACTAAGAATTGGTAAGTGGCAAAGTGATACCAAGAATCAGGATATTCCATTCATGCAGCCTTATGATATCAGCTTGATTCAGCCCTGAGAGCACTTCTTCCTGGAATTATTTCACATTAAAAGTGATGAATATTGCATGTTCTTTCTGATAACGTATCTTATCGCATATTCATGACAAAAAACAAAGTCTAGTCAAGTTGCTTATCTTATGCCACACATGCTGTTGAGAAGCTTCCATTCCAAAGCAGAGTTTCACAGCTCCCTATATAAGCAAAACTTGTGTTTTTTGTTAATCTGCTTATTGTAAAGAAAGACCATAAAGTGAAAATAAATATTTTCCGTTTGCAAGAGTTATGATAAGCCAGACACAGACTTCAAGTAGTAGTTGTCTGAGAATAGTATTTACTGGCTCCCACAACAGTATTTCCATAGACTTCTATATTTTCCACTATTGCATTTTTATTGCCAGGTTTAATGATTATTTCTACTGAATTTGATAGAAATTTAAAGGGCTGTGTTCTTCCCTTGCCTTTATAAGACTGGTTTCTATGACTTTGTTAAAGAGTTCAAAAAGGAGGTAGAACACACTTTCTTTATTTATGTGAGAAATTTGGGACTAAAAACCCTGCCATTTATTGGACTCTTCCAAATGAGATTTTTAGTAAAGCCTCCAAGCCCAGATGGGGCTGTAACAAACAAAATTCTATTCCTTTGCATTACTGAGTATTCATAGCTGTTTATTATGGAAGCTGTTTAACACAGTGTACTGTGCTGCCTTTCGTATACAAATAAATTCCTATGGATTATCTTAATTATTTTAAGAATATTAAATAATTTAATCTTTACCACACAAAAAGCAAAAATAAACATTGGTATACTCAGCAAAAGAGCATCCACGAATCACCCCCGTCACTCTGGCTACAAAAAAACTGCACTGAGGGTGTGGCCTCAGGATATGAACATAAATAAGTTTTTTAACTTAGCTTGGTATATCTTTTCTCTCTTTTTTATTGCCTTGGTGGAACCAGGGATTGAACTCAGGACCTTGCACTTGTCAGGGAAGCACTTATTCCACTGAGTCATCTCCCAGGCTGGTGTATCTTTTCTGTATGTGGTGACTTAAGTATCCAACCCAGAACCACACATAAGACATGAAAGCATTGTTCCCCTGAACAGTAGCATCAATCCATATACTTCATACCATTGAATAGTTTAGGAGTTTTTCATCAAGTCTAGTTATATAAAGACTGAAAGGGCCACTTAAGCTGTCCCATGTTTAGCATCATACAAAATGTTATGGGGTTACCTTGAAAGCTGTTATATATTGTCTCTTTCAGATTAAGTTAGAGAATATAAAATGTTAAAATTTGTTTTTAAACTTTGTTGTCATACTGCTTAATGTTGTTTTATGTTACTTGGAGTACTGGTAACTTTCAGTAGCATTAAAGGTTCTTCGTGCACGTTTTGCACACTCCCTGTTGAATTTATAGGACTAGTGATGCATTCTGGGAAGCTTCAAATGATTTCAATGGTGCATCTCGCTGAGTGTGCAAAGCTCTGTAGAACCTTAGCAAATATTCCATGGTATAGTGAGGTAGCTTTGGACGAAGCCTCAGCAGGCAGAGTAAAGTTTCCAAGGAGGCTAAACAAGCTCACTTGCCTTTATTAAAGTGAATGTCAATCACTGGGGCTGCGGAAATATCTTCCTGGTTCACCAGTGAGGCATAACCAAGCCTCTGGGCTAGAAGTTCAGCAATACAGAAATGAGAGACACATGATAGATAGATAGATGATAGATAGATAGATAGATAGATAGATAGATAGATAGATAGATAGATTGACCAACCGAAAGACAGGCAGACAGGTAGATGGATGATGGGCAGAGAAAAACAACTGAGAATGCTTATGTAGTTTTAGAAAAGCATGACATGATGTGGATCATTCTGTTGTGTATCTCATAAAAATTTTCAGAAAAAAATCTCTCTAGAAGCTGTGTTATTGACAAAAGCTGCTGGTTGAAGTGCTTTGGCTACCTGTAACTTATTTTGAAGACAGCCAAGGGATCCATAATTTTACGTGGATTTACTGGAAAAAAAGAAAAGATATACAGCTCGTAGATGTCAGAAATGTAGCACCTCCTCGGGTTGCCTCATCGCTTCAGCTTGTGGAAAAGTGTCTGCTTCAAGCTTCAATTTAAATCTCAGTGCAAGCTAAAAGCCTTGCGATTTGTCTTTGCATTTTTCTCAGCCACCTTCTTTTCCTGCTTTCTTAAACCAAAATCTAAAACTATTTCCTTTTTAAATGTTAGTTGTATCTGTGGAAATTGGGATTACTCTCAATAATTACCTGGCGTGCAGCTGTCTATTCATCTGTGCGAAGGCTGTGCCTGCGTGACTTTTGTCACATTGCTAGTGTGGACCAGAAGAGCATCAGTGACGTGTGGATTTGTGTTTATTGTGCCTGTCATAATGTATTATCTCTAATTATTCAAATCATTCTTCCATATATAGCACTCCCTATAATTCCATTTAAACTCCATGTATTGTTTTATCGGTTATTTAAACAGATCTATTCAAGAAGAACAATAATTACATTAAATTAATCATAAATAAGCATCTTTTTGAAGGACTTCTTGGACTATGTAATAAAGGAAATCAAGAAATGAGGAAGAATTGGCAGGCATTGCAGTTCTTCCCCAGTATTTTAATGAAGTGGACCTGGCTCCTAACATTCTCAAAGCCTCTCGTTCCCTCTGCTAAGCCAGGACAGCAACTCTTGTGCATGACCGACGAGGTCACCATGTGGTGCGAGCACCCCAGTGCCACAGAGCTCTGCACAAGGCCTAGACATTGCACCACTTGTGGTTTTTAAAAACTATATATAACTTGAAAAGGAATGTAGAGGAAAGAGTATAAGAAGAGGTGTCATGACTATATTGGTAAGTTGAAATTCACCATTATTACTATGAAATATGCACCAGTCTGGCTTTATAATAACAAAGAAATTAATGTGAATAATGTTTTCAGGAAATAACTCTTGAATTCATATAATTGTGAGAACAAAATTTTCAGAGCCTTTTCATGCGTTTCATTTATTTGTATACATGGAAAATATTGCAGGATAAGTGAAAATGTAAGAAAATATGCACAGTGTAAATTTGTCACAAATATTTGTCATTTCATATGTGAAGGATTAGCTATTTCCTTTGGTATTGCATTTATGATAAGTAATATGCACTTAACATGTGATTTTTATCACTGAACAAGAAAACTTGTTCTAAAATATTTATTTTATAATGAACTGATATTTTATGTTTTCATGAAAGAAATTTCACTGAATTTATTGGATATTATTATTTTTCATCTTTATGATTTTATTTATTTATTTATTTATTTTTGGAAACAGGCAATGCTCTCAGGCCCTTGTGCTTGCCAGGCAAGCGCTTATTCTACTGAGCCATCTCTCCGGCCTCATCTTTATGTTGTAAAAGAAGTTCCCACACGAGGTGTCTACTATAACATAGCTAAAATTGACCTCAAACTGTAGGGAAATTCAAAAATATTCAGTGCAATAATATACTTTATTTTGCAAAATAAAATACGCTCAATATAATTTTTAATTGCCAGCAATTCTGCTGAAATTTAATCACCACTGACAAATGTTATGGTCGGGGCCAGCTGTGGAGTGGCGAGTGGAATCCCAGCCTTAGGACTGAACTTCTCCATCCATGCATGTCGTGGGCGAAGGCTTTTGTGTGTTCACAAATTATGGATGACAATGTAGTGGCCTCTCAGTATGTGACGACTTGCCAAGACTCAGGACTCTTCTAGCAAGGCCAGCACCAGCAGATGTGGTCCCTCCATGTTCAATGAGATCTGCAAAGGCGAGTGAACTTTGCTTCCTCATGACTCCTCTGGATGATGTACCACTGACCATTAGCAACAGAGATTGCTTAAGTCAATAAAGTACTTCATAATAATGTACATATGTATATATGTGTGGCTATAACTATACACTTGTGTGTGTGTGTGCCTGTGCGTGTGTGTGTGTGCGTGTGTGTGTGTGTGTGTGTGCGTGTATGTGTGTGTGTGTTGGAAAGAAAAGATTACTGTAAATTTGGGTAATTTATGAAATTTTAAATCTTGAAATCAGCTAAAATGTGAAATATGTATAGAAGGGCTACTCCTTCTATATTTTGCCATCCTATTGAAAACATCCAACTTTTACTCTTTTTTTAATGGATTTCGGACATTGTGTACAGGGTCTCACTACATAGATCAGATGTGTAGTGATTCTCCTGTTTTCAGCCTCCCAAGTGCTGGGATTACAGGCATGCACCACCACACCCAGTCCCAATCCCCATCTCAGTGCACCTGGGGGCAGGGCCAGCACAGCAGCCCTGGGGATCAAACCCCAGCCTCTGCATCTGCCCAACCAGGCACTTCAGTCCACTGAGCTATCTAGCCAGCCCTCCAGCTGCTATTCTAAAACTTCTGAAATTCTTTGATTTTCTTTTAGCACATTTGAATGATTATATTAATGTTCTGTTTTAGAAATTAATCTGCATTTTACTATTTATTTTAGCTTTCACACTGGGAATATGATTTACTGTCTTTGAGGTCTCATGCACTCTCCAATGGGAACATTTTAGCTTTGTATTAAAAATAAATACAATCTTGTAATCCTAGTTTTCCAAAAGTTATACTTCTGATCTATAGTAATTAAAACATGCCATTGGGACATAAATAAATTTATCTGAAAATGTACGCTAATTTCCACATTGTTTTAAAAATCATAATGAGAAATTTAAGCTAGGAAGGATTAGCTTTTTAATTTTTTTTTCCAATATTGGAGATCGAACTCAAGACCTTGTGCTTACCAGGCAGGGATTTATGCTGCTGAGCTATATCCCCAACCCAATGTTTAATTTAAAAGGTTTTCAGATTTTTTTCCTTCAGAATTTATAGATTATATTTAGATTTGTGTCAGGTACATGCAACAATGACCACAGCATCAAGGAATACTTGCAGAAATTTCTCCAGCAGCCCATAAAATTATATGTGTCCCCTTGGATGCAGCAAGGGGTGGCAGGTTAAGCAGGCTGAGAGTTTTCCAGAAAGGCCTTGGTGGTTGTTTAAATTGCAATTACGGTTTATAGTGCAGCTGTTAAAGTCCACCAAGACAAATTTTCAAAATGACCTTTTCCATTGATATGAGGAATTTTGCCAAATGTTTAATTTGTAGGCATCTCACATGGGCATTTTACCAAGTACAGAACTTTGAATGAATTATCTCATGCTCAGCTTTCACACACAAACTGGATGTTCCTAGGTGAGCTATACTACCAGTGGAGTTAGCTTTGTCTCATATTGGCGATCCCTTCAGACATTTAATTTTAACAAGGTAAAGTAATCACTAAATCTCCTGATGAGAAAAGGACACATTTCTTTTATAATGCCTGTTAAAATTACTTTATAAATATTATAAATTCCATTTCTGAAATTTATATTTATACAGAGGAAAACCTAATATGGCACCTTCAGGACACATAACTTACCATGGTAATGTTCAGTGATAGATGAATAAATTATTGTAATACTTCTGTAATAATTTTACTTAACTTCGATAATTATTATATTTTTGAATTCACATAAATAAACTTTACACACTAGTGTTTCCATTTTTAAATCAGCATTTACAGCTAACCACACGTGAATATGGTGTGGAAGTCAATTTACCTGTGGGTAGCCATGCACTCAATATGCCTTAATTCTAAATTATATTGAGCTAATTAGATAGAGTTTACAGTGTGGTTGATTTAATGAGTCATTCTTTGTTTAAAAGTGAGGGATGTGTGAGGATTTCCTGCTCCTGTGGCCTTACAACCTTTCTGGCAGCAGAACACCTCTGCATCATATCAACTGTTTTCACTAGATATGGTCTCAAAATATTCTAATGCTAAAATTCAAACATATCATTTAAAAATAAATGTGACCAGCTCTAGGATATAAATCCAAATTTTATTTAACAAAAGATGTACAAATGAAAAATGCAAATACATAATAAGCAGTTGTAGTAGTTAAAATGTAAATCTAGGTACCACCACCTTAGATCTAGGAAGTCCTGGAAACATTACTGAGCTTGCTTTTCCTGTTTTGGAGTGTAGAAATGCCATTTGTTCCTGTCTGCAAAAGTTGGATGTAATAACAACAAATAATCAAAGCAAGCCCTCACATGAGTATGTCCCCTCTGCACTATGCTCATAGATCAGCTAAATCACATCATTCACCTCCTGAACCCAGGAGGTCAAGGCACAAAGAAAGAACTGGGAGAGACTGCTCTGGAAGATAGTGAGAGACACTATTGTTCAAGTAAATGTGAAGTGAAAAAAAAAATATATATATATATATATAAATATATATATATTACTCAGTTGCATATGGTATCCTGAAATTTTGTGTGCATTTTCCTGAGATTCACAATCAGAGTTAGAATGAACCATCAAAAGCAAACCGTACTACTTCTGAGTGGTCTTTTAGTGGGTAGGGTTTATTCCTCAGGTCAAATACTCTTGCCTGATTCTTACTATCAGTACTTAAATTTTTGGTGTGTGTGGAACAGAATTCCAGAAATGTGTTTGGATTGGCAGTGATTGAAGACATAATTGAAGACATAAACATAATTTCCATTAGATGAGGAAGCAAACAAAGCCTCAGCTAAGTAACTGGAGGGAAAAAGTAAGGCAAAAGTGGCAGTTGACTTCAGGTCTGAAACCCGGCTTAGGCTCTGTGAAACATGAGCTTAACTTGCATTTCCAGCTCTAGCAGGTCTTCTTCTAATGCTTCCATTCATTTCTCACTAAAATAGAAACACCAACCCATCTTTGAAAATCAAGTAAAATGGTAAATTTACCGATGTCAGCACAGGTTGAAGGAGATGCTGCATGGTGGTTGTGTTGTGGCTGTGTGTGTACACATTTATGTAATAAGGACAGTCCACAGTATGAGACTTGAAGCCCACATTGCTAAGAAGAAAAACCAACTCAATCCCTCTATGTTAATAATTGTTTATAGAAATGAGCATAACTTGTAGACTCTCAGCGGTATTTTATACATTGATAGCAGATAGGATAGAGTTAGTGGAATTATTCTACCCAGATACCTAGTAGAGGTAACAAGTTATTAAAAATTAAGGGACAACAGATACATGAGAAATGTCCAGCATTTCCAATTACCGGAGAAATGCAAATCAAAACCTTAGAAACTGACATCAGCATATTTAGAATGACTACTGCCCAAAATACTAAGGAAAGCAAGCACTGGAGAAGAAGTGGAAAAATTGACAACACAGACACCCTGTTGGTGGGAATGCAAACTAATGTGGTCATTAGAGAAAATAGTAGGTAGTTCTTCTAAAAATATAAAAATATAACTACCATATGGTCTGGGATTCAAACTAGGGGAAGGCAACTAAATCCATGTATCAGAGACATCTGCAGTCCCATGCTGAGTGTAGCACTATTTGCAAAGGCCAGGAAACGAAACCAACCTATGCATCTATCAGCTGATTCAGGACAAAGATGCTGTGCATGCCCATTATGGAGTGTGGTGCAGTCCTACAAAGAGCAACTCCTTTGGAAGACCAAAATGGTAGGTATTTAAAGCATGGTCTTAGTATTATACATTGCTATCCTCAGTGTAGTTTCTTAGTTCACAGATACCAGTATATATAGTTAGGATGAGAATTCTAAATGCATACTGCTTCTAATGTCTTCTCAATTATTGCTATGCTCCCTTTAAAGTAAATGTTTGTATAAAGAGGAAAGCCTGATGTTTACAACAACATGCATAGAACTGGTGATCAATATGTTAAATAAACCAGGCACAGGAAATAGTATCACGTGGTCACATGCCCTTATGACACCTGCAAATGCTGGTGTGATAGAAAATGAGAGTGGAATGGGATTTTACAGAAAGATGGAAGAGGGGAATGGTGAGAGGGCTCGGAAAGCATTGGTGAGTAGGTGTGGAGATATAAGTCAGTGGAAAGCAGAGCCCGTGGTGTGCCATCGCACAGTAAGCTGCATAGAGATGGCGATGGCGGACTGAACGTCACAGCAAGGATTTCAAGTTTGTGCTTTATTAAACATAATGAACAGTTGAAGAGATGAGAAAGCCTAACTTTCCTTAAAAAATATATAGATATATATAGATATAGACCCACAGTGTGGTACACCATGTGTACAATGCATGTGTATGCGCATGTGCATGTGTGCAAACACACATGCCAAGGGGAAACTCAGGACTTTGTGTTTGCCAGGCAGGTTCTGAAACTTATTTGTATGTTGTTTTTTGTTTTACAGATCACTTTAAAAATATGTAAGAAAAATTAAGCCAATACTGCCTACTGCCTTGATAAATTCATAGAACTCAAATCTTTGGCTTAAATAGTGTCACCATCTTTTGTCAAAGTAAAAAAGAGCTGGCATTATAAACTTGCATTCTTCCTGCCCTGACACTGACACAGCCATTCTAACAACTGCAGAGTTTCTTTGTGTAATGTACTTTTTTTTCCCCCCCTGCGGAACCGGGGATTGAACTCAGACCCTTGTGCTTTCCAGGCAAGCACTTATTCTACAAGTGTAATGATTTGTGCTTTAGATGTAGTACTAAAATGTGAGTTATCTTTGGTTATCTACCACAATCAGTGACAGGTGAAGAGAATGCAAGCAGCACTGTGTCCTCACTGCCCAGTGAAGGCCCTACCGGTGGGAAACTGCGGACAGATCCAGGAACCAGCAAAGCGGATTAGCTGCAGGATCACTTCTGCTATTGCTGGTCCTCTCGAAGGTCCCATTTCTTTACAGCCGTGCTCAGATCTTTGGGCTGCCCTGGGCCTGCTCGGATCCTCGAAGCACTTCATCTGGTGAGCGAGGTGGGGGTTGACCTCATGTGGGTGACCTTCTGATCTCTACCGCAAGCTCCTGGCCACCAAGGAAAGGGGGGCTTGGATGTACAATTGTTCCCAGTGTCCTTAAGTTTCAGAATCACCTCTATCTGAAGTTGAGTTGTGGCCTCCAACTGACACACTCTGCATTTAATGCAAAGCTAGTGTCTTCAAGCTGCAGTTCCTTAATCTATTAAAAATGCCAGCCATGGGACTGTAGAGATAGCTCAGTGATGTAAGTGCCTGCTTGGCAAGTGCAAGGACTGGGGGGGGTCAATTCCCAGAACCCCATGCCATGCAGGCCCCAGAACCTGGGAACTCTGTGCTGGACACCGAAACCAGGTGAGGTGGTGCACACCTGTAATCCCAGTGCTGAGGAGGCTAAGACAGGAGAATCAGTGTGAGTCCAAGTTGCAAAGCTAGACCTTGTACCAAACCAATACATTTTTTAAAAAGTTAAAAATCTCAGTCATAACATCGTGGAAACATCAAACTCATGGTTAATCAATAGGGTACTAATTGATTACAAAGCAGGCTAGATATAATCATGTGTCAAAATTTAGTTCTTTTCATTTACAAAAATTTGCTTTCATTTTTGCAAGATGACATAAACTCGAGGTAATGCTTTCAGGAGGAAAATTGTACCCAGCAGCCACTTTAACGCTATCAGAGGAGACTTCTACTGTGTGCTAATCCAACAAAGAGAAGCTTGAAAGCAGAGAATTTTGCTGTCCAACTTTTTTTTTTTTTTTAATGGAACCAGGGATTGACCTCAGGCCCTTGCCCTTGCCAGGGAAGCGCTTATTCTATGGAGCCATCTCCCCAACCCCTGTCCAACTGTTTTGATACCAATCAAAACTGATGGTTTTATTAGTTGATTTGTTCTATTTTGGTAAATAAAAAGATAAACTAGTAATTTTTCAAATAAAACTAAGTCTATATTATCATAGAAATTTAAAAGAAACATATAGAGCAAAACTTCAAACACTAATAAGATTTTAGCTTGCTATATGAAGCAAAAATACCTAAATTATTGCACACAGGAGAACTCTGGTACTATCCCTTTCAGTTTTATTGAAAACAATGATTGATATTGCAGGACCGAAAGTGATTCATTATAGATATCCATTTTATTTTCTGATGTGGATTGTATTGAAATTTACCCTAGCAATCCTCTCTTTATAAAAGAAGAATCTCCTCAGAAAGGCTATGAAAAAATTGCTGCATATTTGTCATACAAAATGCTCATTTTTTTTAGTGCCTAGGAAATCACGTATAAACAAACTAAATTTAACTAAATTTTTGCAGTAGGGAGAATCTTTGGCAATGAAACAAAAGTAAAAAGTGTACTTGCAATCACTGATTCTTGGACAAAAATTGAGACAACCCCAAAACACAGAGGTCTTTTCAAGCTACAGACAAATGCTTGGAAAAGAAAAGGAATGTGTTCATCCCCCAAACTGAAGAAAAGACAAGGAAGCACTATGACCCTCAGCTCTCATCTGCTGTGCTTCTAGCTCAGAGCAACGCTGCACCTCGCCAGCTCAGCCTCTGTGGCAGTAGTGACGTGCCTTTCGTTGTCACCCTACGGGGAAGTGAGCTTATGGAAAGGCAGCAGGAAATGGTGCTGGAATAGAACTCATGTTAGGAAAAGACTTAGTAGGCATTTTACTGTGCATAAAAACAACTTACTGAGGCAGAGGTAAATTTGCATTTCAGTCATTTTATCTATTTGTACATTAGAGGTGAATCTAATCTCCCTTATAAATTGAGTTCTGATAGCTTCTTTCTTTCACTGTGAATGCTGATGCCATTGTTATCCAAAGAAAATGCAGGCTCATTAAACATGATTATGTCCCCCCATGACATCATGCCCCTGATATGATACCATGTGACTTCTGGCTCCCTCCAAGTCCAAATGACCACAAGAGGTAAGCATCTGGAAGTGACTCAGGCAGTGGAGAGGGCCTCAGCAACGCAACTACAGACACTCACGAGAGAGCACTCCCCGAACTGCTGGAGAACATGGCAAGAAAATGGGATAGTTCAGTTCAAAGCAACCAGTCTCTTGAGGGCGTAGTAGTGTCATCGTGTCTTTTATTATGTGTATCGTCCTTTTAACATTTAAACATCTATAGTACCTTTCATTTTTTTAAAAAATATATTTGGTGCAGGATCTACAGTGTCTCACTACGTAGATCTGACTCATAGTGATTCTCCTGTTTTCAGCCTCCCAAGTGCTGGGATTACAGGCGCGCGCCACCACGCCCAGTCTCAGTCACTGTCTCAGAGCCCCGGGGGCGGGGCCGGCACACACACTTGGGATCAAACCCCGGCCGCTGAGCTCTGCCTAAGCAGGCGCTTCAGGCCACTAAAGCTATCAGGCCAATTTCTTTATTTATTTTTTATTTATTTTTTTTAGGCCAATTTATTTTTAACTGATAAGCAAAGACACAGAAATCCTTTAAAAAAAAATGTGTTAATCGACGCAAAACTTAGGTTAATTTTTTTGGTTAATATGTTATTTTTATTGTGCTTACAATCCATAATGATTAAATTTCTCTTTTGGAGGTTTGTATATGTGCACAGCATCTGAATTGCTTTTCTACACCCATCGTCTCTGCTTGTTCTGGCCACCTCCATCTCTTGGCAAAGGATTTCTCTCCTCCTTCTCTGTTATCTATACTTCTATTGTGTTCTTTAATTCTTTATGCTTTAGATTTCTGACATAAGGTGAACCACATGCTATTCTAGCTTGTGTGGCTCATTTAGACATATGCATTATAATCAGGTGAAAAATACCTGTATTTCACATATATATCATTATAAAGAAAAAATTTAAAAAAAAATTCTTCTAGTATTTTGAGATACACAATGCATCATTTCTCTCTACAGCTCTCCTACTGTTTAATAATGCATTAAAGTTTCTTCCTTTTTAAGATTTTTAAATCTTCAGTAGAATGAAATCTTCAAAATAATTAAAAAATGATACAGAATTTCAAAACTAGATGACAGGAAATCAACAATGGTTGTTAAAAGGCTTATGGTTTTCTTCAAAGTAGTTCTTCAGATTACCAGATACAAGTAGGCAGTATTGACCAAAAGAGATTAAACTTTAACTGTTCCTTTCAACAAACCAATAGAAATTAGTAGTACAATTCGATATCGTGTGTGAAAATATAAATAGATCATATTTCCCTTCCTTCCTTCCTTCCTTCCTTCCTTCCTTCCTTCCTTCCTTCTTTCTCCTCTCTCCCATCTCATTTGTTCTTTCCTTTTGAGCAGTTTCTTTTCCTTGTACAATATCTATTTTATCTTTTGAAATTTTATTTATTCTTGTAGCTCCTTATACTAAGGAGACAACAGGATAATTACACATGCAGACCGGATTTATTTTCCTTATGAATGCAGTTTCTAATTTCACCTGTTTGCCTATAAAAGCCTTGGGTTTATTTCTCTTTTGAATTGAGCTACTCCATTGTATAAAAACACCACATCTTTTTTATCTATTCCTCAGTTGTTGGGCATTTTTGTTGTTTCCAAGTTTTAGCTGTGACAAATTGTGCTGCTACAAACATGGGTGCACATACATCATTGTGGTATGATGTTTTCAGTTCTTCTGGAAAAATACCCAGGAGGGAAATGGCTGGGTACAATAGGACCACTAACCCTAGGTTTTTGAGGAATCTCTGCACTGATTTCCACAGTGACTGTACCAGCCTATGCTCTCACCAACAGTGGATGAGGGTCCCTTTTTCTCCACGGCCTTGCCAGCATTCATTATTGCTTGATTTCTTGAGGATAGGCATATTTTGGGGGTAAGATCGAATCTCAGTGTTGTATACATTTTCATTTCTCAGATGCCCAATTATGCCGAACTTTTTATTCATATATTTATTTGCCATTTGTATTTCCTAACCTGAGAAGTATGTGTTCATCTCAGATGACCATTTATCAATTGTGTCTTAGAATTTGAGGCCCTGAATTATTTTTAATTCTTTAGATGTTCTAGATAGAAGTCCTTTGATTAATTTTTTTCCCAACTCATAGGTTTTCTTTCTACTCTGTTGGTCATTTCTTTTTTTCCCATAATTTTATCGATAAACAAATAGCAATGAGACAGTTTCAAATCAAATTGGTAGGGCAGTTTCAATAATTAATACATTGCATACATTCTTCCTAGTGGTTAATTGCTGTACAGGATGCGGACATGATATCCTATTTAAAAACACCATTAGAACAAATCCCTCTATTCATTAAGAGTATGTAATTATGCATCTATCCTAACCACTTTGAATACACAGATACAAAATGGACATTCATCTGTATACACTTTTTTTTCTAAGTTCCATTATTGAATATTATAGGTGTGTAAACTCAGCAAAATATTCTAAAAGAGTCCAGTAGCCCACAATAGTATTGGGTCTTCTGCTTCACTGGCAATGTTAGAAATTGTTGACCTGGGTCCCCTACAGCTCAACATAATAGCATGGCTTTACTTCTTATATTTTTTTTATACTTTTCTGCTGGATGGTTAAGACCAAGGTGAAGCAGGACCTATGCAACAAGAGCTGAAGCTTTTGGGTCTGATAAGGTCAGTGAAATCCCTTCAGGATTTATCCTGAGATCCTGTACCTCAGATTGTAGAACCTTTGTCAGTGTCAGCCATGTGGATGAGTCACGGCTATTGCTTGGCCAATGTGCTCTCTGTGAAAGCCTGAGGGAATGTTTTCTCTCCATGTGACTCTCCTTAGGCACACTCCACATCATCGATCACTTTCCTCTTTGGCCCCATAATCTTCTTGATCAGAAAATTTGGGACACTACTGACTTACATGATGTTACAGTACAAGTTCTCATATGTTCTGAGTCGTAATTGACCTTGAAAGGCTAGGGCCAAAATTTTGGCTTTCCTTGCAGCCCTCCTTTTTCTTTAATTTTGGTCTGCAAACTGAGGTTGTTAACCATCCAAAAGACAAGCTTATTGTTATTACCATACAACTTAGGCTGATAAGCTTAACCTCACTATCTGTCTGTATATCAAACATCTTAGGCATAATATGGAACAAGTATTTTTCATCAAGTATTGATATGTTGAACTTTAAGTCCCTACAGAATATGATAAAAAACATTTAAAAATTAGAATATATTTTAAAAATAGGCATAAAAATTATATAATTCTTATGTTTACACATAAGTCCAAAAATCTCACCGTATACAGCCTTGAAGCAGGAAATCAGTGTGGAGACTCCTTAGAAAAGTTGGACAGGAAATCCCATTTAAACCAGCTATTCCTCTACTGGGAATTTTCCTGGAGGATCTGAAAACATCATTTCATAGGGATATATGTGTGCCTATGTTTATAGCAGCACAATTTGTGATAGCCAAATCTTGGAAACAACCAAGATGCCCATCACCTGAGGAATGGTTGAAAAAGATGTGGTATTTTTACACAATGGAGTATTATTCAGCTATTAAGAATGATACACTCAAGGCCTTTATATTGAAATGGATGCCCTTGAACATATACTCATAAGTGAAATAAACCAGACACACTTGTGTAACTATCGCATAGTTTCCCTAGTATAAGAACTCAAAAGAAGAAATACAAATAGAAAAGTATAATACAAGTAAAAGGAAAGAAGAATCTCAAGGACTAACTAATCAAGAGAGGGAAAGGAGAAGAGCTAGGAAACATGAATAAGTCAAGCCATACAGTTATATGTTGAAGATGGGCAAGGCAATGATCCTGAGAATCTTCAGAAGATTTTTGAATCTAGCAGTTAATTGGAAAGATTCTCACTCTGACTAACTATATATACTGATACCTGGGAACTAAGCTACTGCACTGCAGATGGTAATCTGTAATAGTAGTTTCATTCTTGGTGTGCCTGTCATTCTGGTCTTCTGAATATGGGCTGCTTTTCCTGACATGCCAGTTGCTGCTACGATGTCTCTAGGGTAGATGGATGTTCAAGAAGAAGGCGGTGGTGAGTGAAAGCAAGAGACAGGAAAAAGAATATTGTGGAACTGGTCATTTCTTTTGATGTGCAAACACTTTTCAATAATATGAGATCTCAACTGTTAATTCTTCGAGGTATTTCGCATGCATTTGGCTTTTGCTCATGAGCTCGCTGCCTACTCCCATGTCTCCAAGATTTCTTCCTACCTTCTCCTTCAGTACTCCATTCATTTGCCTCTCCCCATCCCTCCGCCTCTCCACTCTCCAGCCTTTACGTACAGCCTTCTACTCTCAGCTCTCAGGACATCAGATATTTTCTATTCCACCTGTATATGAGCCTGCCCAGCTTCTCTGTTTCTGTGCATGGGTTGCTTCATTTAAGATAGCGATGCCTAGTGTCTTCCATGTTCCCTCCTGTAACAGAATTCCAATCTTTCTTGTGGTTGGACAGTGTTCAACTACATACATGGACCACATTCACTCTACTCATCCATCCGGCTGTATACACTGAGGTTGTTCCCGCTTCTTAGCTGGTGTGAACTGCGCTCCCATAAGCATGGCTTTGCAGACGTCTTGCTCAAATATGTACTGGTTTCATTCCTTCCAATATTCCCAGGCATATGACTAAAGAAACGCTACGTGTTAATTGATAACCCTCTAAAGGTGGATGAAAAACTCTACAGGCAAGTGAATGGAGGCTTCCAGGAAAATACTTGCTTTAAAAAAAATGAAAAAGGGCAAAATTAAAAGAAAACAATTGATCAAATATGTGAACTACCAACATAAAAATTTATGACAAATAACTAATTTATGAATAGAATAATCTGACAAGATTTGCAAATTAACATATATATCATTCCTAATAAAGAAATGAAAGCAAAGATGGGTTACAGCATAACTTATAGATTTTTTAAAACTTTATTAAAATCCTATATGTGCAATATGTGCTTAAATAAGGCACAGGCAACATATATATATATATATATATATATATATATATATATATATGATTTATGAGTATGTTTTTAAAAACTTCAAAGTATTTGTGGTAATATATTATAGGGTTCATATTTTATGATATTGGAATTAATTGCACTAAGTGATTTGAATGAAAATGAACTAAAACATATGTGTGTGTGTGTCCACATGTATAATACTACAGTTGTATCTAATTACAAAAATCTAAAAACTTAAAAAATACAAGACACCTACTGTAATGTTATTACACTGAAATTGGGAGGGCTGGGGAGATAACTCGGGGGTCTAGACACCTGCCTGGTAAGCACAAGTCTGGAGTTCCATCCCTGTACTAGGTGTGGTGACACACCCCTGTAATTCCAGTGCTGAAGAGGCTGAGACAGGACAATCTTTAGGAGTCTGAACTGTGCAGTGAGACACTGTACCAATAAATAAGTTTAAAACAATTAAATAAATTGGAACACATGCATTTATTAAAAATATTAAATGAGTCACAAAAATAATGCATAACAAGACTGATCAATAATTGGAAATCTTTGTTATCTACAAAGTGACCTCCCTTACTGTATTTCACACACACACACACACACACACACACACACACACACACACACATCTACTTAGGTAGTCAAGCCTATGTGGTAGAGTGCACACTGAAAGACACCACGCAGCGGGCTCGCCAGTGTATGTAGGTGGAGTGAGCTTAAGTATACACTGTGTGCTTTGTCTGTCTTTTGACTTTATAATTTGCAAGAATACAAATAATAGACCTAGTACTCTGGAGCTCTTTTGAAAATATAGAAAACTATTAAATTTATCAGGAAAACTATTACTGATCCTTTTTTGAGATAACATTAAAACCAGAAATAAATCTTCTAATATAATTCATTGTCTGCACCCATCATTGAACACATATATATCGATATGACACAATCATATA
>NW_004524705.1:4853349-4879019 GCF_000260255.1 Octodon degus | reverse complement strand
CAAAATTCTCTGCTATATATATATATTTTGCTACTTTGGCAGAAAAAAAAAGTCCTCATAATCTTGCTTTTGTTTTCCCACTTAAAACAGTGTGTGATTGCTGGAGTTTGGAGGAAATCCACTTTCAATGAACAATGCTCATTAAATGAGTAATTTTCTTGACCATAGTGCCCCGGAAGTAAATTTCTTCAACTTCTTTTTGTCTCAGCAAAATAGTTCCTTTATTCCTGCACCTTCCTCACGGGTTCATGCAAGGACATTTCTGCCACCATTCCTTGGTGACTGATTTTCATGCCTCAAAATGAATAAGGTTGTCATTCCTTGATTCTTCTGATAACTTTGCAAGCACATGTCTTGTAATATAATCAAAATGAGGTCAGTGTGAAAGATTTAGCTACATGAAATAGAAATGCAAACAGAATAAAAGTGTAAATAATAAACAGAAATCAAGTGGTGCTGTTACAGGGTGATGGAATAATGCGTCAAGTTTTGTTATTTTATTCTTTAGTGTTGTAATATCCTCCTAGAGAGAGAAGAGCAAGTAAACAGAAAAGAGGGGGAAGGGCTGATGAAGTACTCACCATAAACATGCCTTCCAGCTGCCCCTGTACTATGCTGCACTATAAAGTATATTGGGCATAATGAAAATCATCGGGTTTGGTACACAATTATTTTCATCTTTTCCTGGTGTGTCCCCTCTTCATTTTGCATTTTTTGTGCATGAAATGAAATTCATAAAATATTTTAAATGCATCATTCCTTTTGGTTTTATGGAATTGCTATCGGGCAATATATAAATAATGATAAAAGGAAAATTTGAGATTACTTGCTTTTCCTTAACTGGTTCCAAAAGCCTCTGTCTCAATAATAGAAAGTGTTATGTATGTTTCAAAATCTTAATAATTTATTTTGCAACCATAAAATGATGTTAAATTTGCATTGTGCGGATCCATTTAAGTTGTGAAGGATGACAAAATCTGTAAAATGTCTCAGATTGACTTGATTAATTATTTATGGGCATTTACCATCTCTGAGGCCAACACTTACTGTAAACAAGCTACGAGTGTTTTTCTATAGAAACTATCAGGAAAGGTCCAGCCAGACAGCTCATATGACTAAGCATTTGCTTATGCAAGTGCAGGGACTGGGGCTGAATCCCCGGTACCGCATGCCACCCTAGCCCTGCCCCCAGGCACGCCGAGCCAGCCACTGGGACCATTTGTGGTGGCACATGTCTGTGGTCCCAGCACTGGGGAAGCTAAAGACAAGATGGTCACTTTGAGTCCAAGCTGCATAGCGAGACCCTGTACCAAATACATTAAAATAAAAAATTATTAATAAGCAAATGAAGTCTTTTAACTAGACAACAGGAAAGAGTAATTCTCAAACTGGAAACAAAAACATATTAATGTTAATGATACTAAATTCTTCTACATGTTTCCCTCTACTTTTTATGGTCAAGGTGATATTATTCATGCAATATTTAGACAAATTATCTTTGCCAAAGATCCAGCACAAATAAAGGAGGGGAGAATGTTCTACTCTACCTAACATTCAAAATATTTGGTAGATAGTTACATTTTTTAAAGAGAAAACTCAATAGCTGTATTTCTTAAATTAATATTATATGTCATCCAAACATACTTTTAAGGTAATTTTTTTTTCTGTCCTCTTCCTATTAATTCATTTCCTTTCAAAGGAGTGATATAAAGCCTTTTGGGTGCAATTACTTGACAAGAATAAAACGTTAATTTACAGTATCTGTATAGTCATGTGTGATTATTCCCCATTCATGAATAGTCACAGGGGACAGAATATCTTCGTGTTTTGTGTCCATTCAGAGTTCCCGGGACACAGCCCTATCTTGCCACCAATTTTCCAATGAATTTTGTTCCAAGTGCTGTGAGGACTTCCATTAGCTCCATCCCAGGGGACTTCTTCCAAGCGTCTAATTGCTGAAAGTGCCCTCGGTGGCCCATTATGCAGAGCCATTTGCAATCTGGATCGGAGGTTTTTATCTTCAACCTAACTATTGGTAGAGGACATGCATGGAACACAGGTGTCACCGGTGGCAGAGTCGGTAATGTGGCAGAATTAGTGCCCTGGGGACATCCTTTGTGCAGCTCTGTGCCTACACGGCCCCGTGAAGCCAGCTCCTTGAGGACACTTGCACTGACGCCCGAGGGTGAGGCGCAGGCCAGGTCAGTGGCTTGCCAGTCACACAACACCCAACGCTTGGTGTGGAGCTCGGATTGCACGCGAACTCAGTGGTGCCTGTTCAAGCACGAATGTCTACTAAGGCCCTGGAGTCACCCAAAAACTACTTCTCAAAAGAACAGGTTACCCCTAAAAGATGCTGGGACTTTGTTCAAAACCCTAGGGGCCTGAGCTGTAAATCACCGCTGCAGATTCCCAGTTCAGGCCCTGCGGGTTCTGCGGGATCCCAGGCCCGAGGGGCAGAGCACCACGCGGGCCGTCTGCTCGCACTGAAGGCTTTCTCCCGTTCTCGCCCCGCTCGCTCGGAAGCAGCAGCTTGTTAGGTCCACAGTGAGGCGGTCAAGGGCCCCTCAAAGCAGCAATACGGGGTTTCCAGCCCAAAAGGGGCCCTCAAAGCACTGTGCTCTTAGTATTTGTAGGACCGGCCAGACCCAGCACATTTTGTGTTAGTTTACAAGAAAAAGCTGCTCGTTCCTCACAGAAGCAGGGAGCGCTCACTGAGGCTGATGCTTCCCTCCCAGGTGACCCCCACGCGTCTTTCCCGCACTTCCAGGCTGCCTGCACCTCAGGTCACCCAGCGTCGTGCTGGGAGACTCCTGCGTCGTGGTGTGAACGTTAGCGGGGGCGGAGGCCGTGCGCAGACTCAGCCGCCTGGGCTTCAGGTCTCCGAGACCCTCGCTCCACTTCTGGGAAGGGCTCAGTCTGCAGACGTAAGCGGATGCTGAGACCCCAGGACGCAGCCCACTGGGGAGCAGGCGCCGTGAGGCGGGGACTGGAGTCGACTCCTTTCCTCCCGAAGGGCAGCACTTTTTCTCACTGTTCAGATGTTTTCTCTGCACACAGACCACTCCCCAGGCTTCAGTGCTCCCATCATAGTACACACGAAGAAAGGCATCAGAGTGGTACACAGCTCTGCCCCACCAAAGGTTTCACCTCGTGCAAATCCCACGAGTCACACACAAGCTTCGAAGTGTCTCCCTGAAGCTGCCAGCTTTCCTTTAAAGCAAGAAATATTTACAAAAGCATCTGAAGGTAAGGAGGAGTTTACTGTTTACCATGTTTGCACAATAGCTAAGAGAATTAGCAGAAGAGGGTGGCAGCTTACTGGGGATTGGGGGTGAGAGGGTGATTATGAGAAAATGCAAATGAGCCAAGAGACATTTAAATTAGAACAAATTTAAATCTAAATTAGAACACGATCTTTCAAAGCACAGCAGGACAGATTTTGACTTCGGTCTTTAGTGAACCACTGTACTATATAGTGCTGTGTGATGTTTCATCTGATTTTGTAACATACACAAACACACAGGGTGGATTTGTGAGAAGATCCTTTCAAAGAGATGGCAATAATTTTAAGAAATGGAAGTATAGTCTCAAAAATTTGACTACTGAATTTCAAGAGGCCTGCTTGAATTAATCTTAGGCCGAGGCTGAAGGAAAGTATATGACCTTTTTTTGGTATGGGTGTGTACAGTATGTAGAAACTTAAGTTAAAAAATTAAAAGGCGGGGCCGGGGAGATGGCTCAGTAGAATAAGCCCTAACATGGCAAGTGCAAGGGTCTGAGTTCAATCCCAGGTTCTGTCAATAAATAAATAAATTAATTAATTAAAGCAGGCATTTCCCCATGAAAGGTAGGACAGTGTAAAAACAGTCTAGGAGTGGCCCCCACATAGTGAAACCTATAGCTTTCTTTAAATATGGGCAGAGTGAACTGGAAAATGTTCTCAGCCTTTCATGAAATTGGATGACACTGACCTCCCAGGTTCGTGGGGAGTATCAGATGCCACAAGGCAAACACAGTGCTTTCCACATTGAAACAAAATGAACTTAGAACGTACAATCCGTTCCAGTTTTGTATGTTTTTGTTAGCCACTTTTCCCATGATGAAATGTGTACGTGTATGTGGTGGATGATACAGGCCAGGCTGTGACACTTCACACCTAATGAGACCTGTGCCTCAGTTCACCTCACGCCAGCGCTTGGAGGAGACCGAGCCTTCTGGTGGCTTCCTGTAGAAAGCAAAGCTCATTCTGGGCTCGGAGAATTTACTGGGCTGAGAGCTGGCTGGTGAAATTCTTTTGGCCCTTGTGACCAAAAATAGAATCTTTTCATTCCTAATCTGCAAATGATTGAATGAGTAGCTGAAGGAAGCACCATTAGTCTTTATTATGCAATTTAATTTCTATTATTAAAATCATTAAAGACTATTTTAAGAATTTCATGCATTAACTGCTTTAATTCATTTGTACCTCATTAATGAAAACTATATATTTGAAATTATTTAGTTTGTTCAGATAACTGTATGGTCTTTAGACTAAATTTTTACAGCACAAAATATGGGTGCACATTCATATTCACACACCTATATACCTTTATATATATAAATACAGATATATATATATAAATATATATATTTATGAAATATAATATATATATTTATAAAACATAAACATATATATCTGTATATATATATATATATATATATATACAGATATACAGATGCAGAGATCTTTGTGTACACATCTATCTATATAAGTACATAATGCATATGTATAAGTAAAACAATATGCAATACACTGTATTGGAGTTCAATTTGTTGATCAAATACCATGCCATAACAATAAATGCTTCTCCAAATGAAGTTAAATTTCATCTCGTCAATAAAATAGCAAGTGATGTTAAGTGGCAAACCTAATTTCAGGGGGGAGAAGTAATATTAATGAACACAGTAAAAGCACAAAAATATTTAAACCATAAGGATACAGTTTTCTTTTCAATGTGAAAACCTAATGATCTTTTTTTTAAACATGGCTCTTCACAATCCTTAAGACAAAGAAGCCCGCATGCTAAGCAGAAGAACAGAATAATTCCCAAAGTGCTCAAGGTTGTCTGAATTAGCACTCAGAATAGTTGTGTCTTGATCTTAGAGACTTGACACTCCAATTGAGCTTTGTAAGTTATAAACGAATGTTGTTGGGCAAAATAATAAAGCAGTGTGGGTACAAGGTGGCAGAAGTTGAAATGATTTGAAGAAATGTTTCAAATGTTATAATTTTGTTTCCTCTTCGTCTTGTGAATAAACATATAGTATGGTACGTAGAGTTATAATGATATAGTTCTCCACTTACATTTTCAATGTTGCTTAAAGACACAGATGACAAGTCAAGTCACTAAAACAGGCCTCTCACACCCTGCTGATAGCGATGTGAACTGTGTCTTTGCTTTCTTCTAAGTTCTATTAGAGAGTTGTACTGCAGCACAGAAGTGCCTGGCCACCACTTGGCAAAATTCAGCCTTGACAAGCAGCATTTTGCGGGTCACTACTGCTCTTGGTCTGGGCACTGTTGGCATAAAGACTTCTGAAATACTGCCAGCTGCTAAATCGTTTTTAGCACATGAAGAATGAACATGTAGTTCAGGTTTTTGAAAATCCCATAAAAAATTAAAGTCAATTAGTAACCTCCATAGTTGCAAACTGACCTTTGGAATACAATAAACCTGCACTGCTTGCTTTGGAAAAAAAGTGAATAAAATGAACACTATCTCCTTCAGGCTTTTTTCCCAGGGCCAGCAGTAACAAAGCACCTAATAGTTATGAGGAACGCCAACTTAGAGGAAATGCGATTCACTTTTTTTTTTCCCTGAAAAATAAGTGTCCATAACTAAATGTTTTGGGTTTTTTGTTTGTTTGTTTGTTTTTTGGGAAGGGTCTACACAGTGTTCAGGGTCTCACTACTAGATGGAACGCATAGTGATCCACCTGTTTACAGCCTCCCAAGAGCTGGGATTATAGGCAGGTGCCACCACGCCCAGTTTCAATTGCCTTCTCAGTGTGCCCTGGGGGCAGGGCTGGTGTGGCTGATAGGTACATGTTGGGAGGAAATGTTTGAGAAGTGGGAAACCCCTTCATGCAAATACTATTTGACTCAGGGGATTGAGACTTAGAAGGTAAACACATCCAATGTGAAATTCAAGGAGAACACTAAACAATAATTATTATTATTGCTCTACATTGTCTTAAAATATCACAGATACTAATTTTCTATTAGGCTGTAGCAAACTACCACTAACACAGTGGTGGGGAACAATGTTCTAGAATGTTCCAGAATGATCTCTCAACATTTGAGACTGCAAAAGTATTACTGTCAAGATGCGAGTGGGACCATGTTGTTCTTATAGGCTCCAGAAAGGAATCAGTCTCCTTAACCTCATGGTTCCATCGTCTCACCCTTCCTTATGGTCTGTTTGTCATTACTCCAAGCGGGCAGACAGTATCTCCCACCTCTGCCTTCAGCTTTTGTTTTCCCATATTCTATGGGACTCTGATTCCCTTGCTGCCTCTTATGAGGGCTCTCTGCTAGTTACAGTCGGGTGACTCCGCAGTTCAGCACACTCCCCCACCTCAGGTGCATAGCCGAAAGTCATGGAAGTTAGTATATTCATAAATTCCAAGGACTTGGCCATGAGCATTTTGGGGACTGTTACTCAAGCTACAGCTCTATGGGAGAGAATGCCATCGCTTGAATTTAACTATGACGATGAATTGCTTAGTTTTCAGATGCACTTTCCTATCAGTGATTGTAATCATTTTTGTCATCTGACACTGAGTCCTGGATTTGTAGTTAGCAACAATTCAGCATAATTAATATGTTCCATTTGAAAGGAAGTGTTAAAGGGAAGAAAATGCCATTAAAATAAAATAAATCTTCAGATCAGATCATACTATCGACCTACCTCAACTGACCTACATCAGTTTTTTAAGTCAATTTTATTTAAATTTGTGTTGGGGCTGATGAGATGGTTCAGTGGTCTAAAGCACCTATTTAGAACAAGCTCAGCAAAGCACAGAGACTGCGGTTCAATCCCCCAGCACCACATGCCAGCCAGTCCCGCCCCCTGGTGAGCTGAGCTGGCCACACACACACACACACACACACACACACATAAATAAATAAAATTTAAAATAAAAAAAAATTTGTGTTATCCAAACATGAGCAGACTCTTACCTGTACTTCCAGCTATCTGGTTTAATCTGACATTACTATCTTTTATCTTCCTCTTACATAGCTATTGTGTACAGCAATCAACCCCATCAACTAGTGCCCATAGAAATTCCAAGAACACCAAGTCCATCCGAGCTGGAATGGAAGTTGAAAGCGTTCATCATCACCTCAAGGCCTACCATACCCAATGTCTTCTATATTCTTTTATTTTCATATGGAGTAAACATGTTCTTTAAAAGGCAACACAAACTTCTCTTCTGATCTGTGACAAAGCAGTGCTATTTTTCAAGCAAATTTACCAGAGGATATTTTCATTCAGAAAGTTAGACATGCCAAATAAACATATTGGCACCACATTTCTCATAACGGTGAATTTATTTTGCAATTAGAAAAGAAGATGAAGAAACTATACAATATTAATTTTTTCCACTTATGTGATGAAGATAATAATAAAAATAGGAAATAGTGCCAGAAGTATTCCTAATTGTGAAAAATGATGTGTAAGAGAGAATTAAACATTTTCCTAGCTAACGTACTCAGAATTACTAAAATAGAGTTTTGATAAACTGTGAGTTATAGATATACACATACAGGAACATTAATTTGTAAATCATAAGGGGGAAGTAGATCCTTTCATGGGTTTTATATTGTTATCTAATTTGGTTAATGACAACAAGGAAATTGGACATGCTTTGAACTTCTTCAACGTTGGAGTTTGGTATCTTCTTATCCTACAGAATTTCTGAAATAGAAAACAATAGATGTTGTTTATTAAGTTTTGCAAAAGTATGCTATGAGTATCTAACTTAACAAGTATTAAACATTTGTCAAATGTCCTTGATAATAAGATAGTTTATCTAAATAAAAGAAGTGTCTCTTATATCTCCCTTTCATTTATTTTTAATTTATCATTCAATATCTGAATTATAATAGTTATACAAAGACTAATAAAAAATGTTCAGGTGGTTGACTTCTCCAGTAATGAATAATGAAACACCTACAGAATTTTGAGGACTCTAAATTATGAATTTCCTTTGGTAGAAGCAATAAGTTATCCAAAACTCATCTGCATCTTAATCTCCCTTGAGTTCTTATAATGTTGTAAAATGCTAAAATATTTACATGCACTTCCTCTTGAGTTGGAATAGTCAATTATCCAGTTCTAAACAAATGAATCTCAAGCAAATGTTGTTTGGTGAGACACTGTTAAGAATGCTGCAATGACAGATGGAATCCTTACACATGATTATTTATTTATTTATTTATTTATTTATTTATTTATTGTGCAAGAGATTGAACTTAGGACCTTGCACTTGCCAGGCAGCACTTTTGTGGCCGAGCTGTATACCCTCTGCCAATGATTTTATATATTCATCTACCCTCCTTACTTCTTCTTGATAGAAAAAGAGACTTAATTCCTAGAAAAAGAGTAGTGAAATCTTAGCATTAAAATGTTAGCTGTAGAAGGAAAATAAATGACATTAGTCTGGAGAAATTATCCACTGTATAATCCACAGTATTTACTACATCCATTTTTTTCTTATGTGAGATAAACCCAGTATTTATTTAAATTGGCATGCTAAGTTATTTTTTTTTAATTGAGATACAGGGTTCTTGTTTGCATTCCTTCCAAATTCTACATCTGCCCAGGTGTGTGTATGTGTGTGTGTGTGTGTGTGTGTGTGTGTGTGTGTGTGTGTACATGCTTCCATAGAAATTTACATTTTACCCTGTGTATATTTCACTGAGTCTCCATTTTTCAGCTTTTCTATTAAAATAGTTTCAGTGCTTTAGAGAAATATTGAACTCTTATTTCCTCAAAGTGCTTCAGCCAGTTTGAGGTTTTACAAGACATGGTTTCAATAACACATAAGCATGACCTATCCTTCACTGCTGCAGTGGAATTACCTGGCTTGTCAAAAATCTCTTCACTTACTCAAAATATTTGTGGCAACCAGGAGATACCTTTACAGTATGTTCAGTTATAAAGGCCACAGTAATTTATTTTTAGTATATTTGGTACAGAGTCTCACTACACAGATCAGACTTGTAGTAATCCTCCTGTTTCCAGCCTCCCAGCACTGGGATTACAGGCATGCGCCACCACACTTGGACTTGGTGGCTGGCTCAGCGAGCCCAGGAGTGGGGCCAGCATTCCATGTGGTGCTGGAGATTAAGCTCCATTCCCTGCACTTGCCTAAGCAGGAGCTTAGTCCTCTGAGGTATGCTGCCAGCCCTCAGCCATGGTAATTTTATTATGATCTTTAATTCTTAGGAATATTTTGTGTTTACAGAAATGTTAATTTTTTCTTTCTCTTGCTTTCACCTAGTGTACAAAGTAATAGCTTTTGGTGTAAGTTTTCATGAAACTTTCCCTATTTTCAAAGTGTTACAAGTGATTACGATGAAAATATAAAAAGCAAAAGCTCACGTGAGATTAAAGAATCATTTTTTATAAATCAATAAATCAAGATACATATTTGTTTCATATATATATATGTTAGAATATATAATATACATATATAATATACATATATATGTATATTTGTTTCATATACATATTTGTTTCATATATATATATATATATATATATATATATATATGTTAGAAACTGGGGATTAAACTCAGGCCCTTGCGCTTGCCAGGAAAGCACTTATTACACTGAGCCATCTCCCCAGCCCCTTGTTTCTAATATTTTTTTAAGTTGTAAGGAAAAAGTTATGCATTCTACTAGTTTTTAATCATTTAATAATTTTAAATATATATTTTACCATAAATAAAGCCCAATGAATTATCTTTATCTGGGTTTCAATCAAAATATTCAGCCACTTGTAGAATATGACTGTGACTCATACAAGCTTAATATAGGCGGAAAATAGTTTTAAACATAAATATTTTGAAAGCTGCAAGTTTGCTATTAATGTACAAATACATTATATAAACAATGTGGACCTATGTGTGTATTTGGGTAAATATGTATATACACAAAGAAAAGCACAAATATTCAAATATGCATGTCTTTTTGCTTGAGATTATAGGCAGGGGGTAAATGACATGACACAGGACTCTACATATTATGGAGTAGCCCCTGATGCATCAAATATCTGTCCATCTGTCTGATTATTATTATTATTATTATTATTATTATTATTTTGGCGTGCTCAGACGGCCCTGCAGGTAGGGCTGGCATAGCATGTGTTTCTGGCAGTCAAACCCCAGGACCCCTGTACCTGCCTAAGTGTGCCTCCTAAGTAGGGGCTTTAGATCACTGAGCTATCTTGTCAGCTCTGGCAAATTGGAAAATTTAATTCTTACCTAGTTGTAAACCACCATTGCAAACAAATGGGCATAAAGATGCCCACCCATTCAAAGACACTTGCCCATGTAGAAATTCTTAGAGCAGGTCCAAAATTTAATCCTGTGGTCCCAGTTTAGGGGAAACATTGCATAGCAAATGTGGATTGCATTTTTGAGTCTTAAATGCCTATTTAACATCAGGAATACATAATCCTTGATGATTTCAGTTTATGTATTCTTATTACTGCATCAGAAAATGATTACATTAAGGTTTTAATCAGACCCTGCCTTTCCTCAGTTCTAGAATTTTGCAACAGTCTTTTCTCCACCAAATAAAAGACAAAATCTAGAAATAGTCACTCTATCGCATAGTAAGGCTTGCTGTCATGACCTCACACACACTTGTAAATTAGGTCTCTGGAGGGAAAATGTATATAAAGTTGTATGAGTGTGTATCAGCTAACTATCAAGATTTTTTTTCACATAAACACACTGCATTTTAAAAGTAAGAAAAGGGGCAAAGCTCTTTACTGAAATTTGTGTACACATCTACCTTCAAATTGAATTGTCTATTTTTGAAAATGTATTGTTTCATAACACTGGGGCCAAGAGTGAAGTCTCAAACAGAAGTTACAAATGCATGTTTAGTCACTACCATCTCAGCTTTGGAGCCTTTGCCATCCCAGAGAAGCAAGTAGATTTCAGACAGAAAGGCTGTTTGATATGTTTCTTTATTCTAATGAATAAGACAAAAGTAAAACAAAGAAGTCACATAAAAATATTTCTCATAAATCAACTTTGGAATATCAGTTGGCAGGTTTAAATGAATGAAAAAATTTTCACTTACTTTTTTCTGTTATTCAGAATGCAAGATTTATGCAGAAAATACCACTTAAATTTTATTTGAATTGCTAAAATTTCTACTCTACTCATTATTTTCTTAAATAAAGGTACAATTTTTAAAACTGACTAGGTTTAAAGATTTCACATGTCCCTATTGTCGTGGTTTGGTGTTTTTGCAAGGGGAAGGATATAATACAGGACACATTTTATAATATTTTATAAGGAATCACTCAAGAATCATATTCAAGAAGTGCAGGAAATCTATCCACAATGTAAATAATAATGACTCCAACCGAGGGTCTGGATCCTAATATCCTGCGAGAGTCCAGATGAAAACCTAGAACTCACAATGATGCCTCGCACAAGACTAAGTGGAGACCTAGAGCTCATAACAAAGTCTTGTGCAGGCCTTCTTCAGGGATCTGTGCTGCAAAGGCCCAAAGGTCAGTGGTGGAACCTAGGAATTCTATGCCAGTGGGATGGAGGATCTGTGTTAGCAGGCTGAGGGATCCGAGCTGGAGCTAGGAAACAATGCTCTAGATATGCACTGGAGCTCCCACAAAAGTAACGCAGCCGTCCTCCGCAGCAGTGAGGTTCAGACCTCCTCCAGTGATGACAAAAGCTGAGTTCTGAACAGGAAAGCCAATGCAACAAGCTTCATGAGGCTGAGCAGTGCACCATCTTCCCCTCTGAAGCCAGAAATCAATGCTGAAGATGGGGACCCAAGCTTCTCCAAAGTTCGTTGGGAAAGCCAGCATGACACGGTCCTCCAACAGAACAGGCCAAGAGAACTAGCAGCCTCCAACACTTCCAACAGTTTCTCCAACCACATCCCTAACAGCATTCTGGCAGCTTCTCCTGTACTGCAGCCCTTCTGCTACTGCCAACAATCCTTAGGTGGGCATCCCGCACTCAGCACCATCCTAGCTTAATTCAGCTGGTGTAATAAGTTACCCTCCAGTCAGAAATCTACCACACCTTATACCTGTTTCAGTGATCCATTTTTATCACCAACGTATCATTGAAGACTAGGGAGGAAGTGAAGCACAACCCCACTTGTTAGTAATTTCACCATTTAATGCAATAAGTATAAGTAGCTGCAAAGTCATAGTTAATAGGTAAATTCATTTAAATAACTGAAGTCCTAAGTTTGATGTGTTCCCTTTGTCCTCTGCATCAGTTTTAATTGTATTTATTTTCATTTGTATTTGAAAACTAGAAATACAACGATGATCACATAATTTCCGTATCAAACCATTCTCATTTTGCATTCTAGGTCAATTACTCATTTTAAGAGGAGAGAGGCAGCAATAATTTCATTTTTATGATCCATTACTGTAAAAATGCAAAATAATTTTTATGTTTGTAAAGGGCACCCCTTGGGAGTGATATGACATCTGTTTATGGAGAGTCACCTCCTCAATAATACGGCAGTGCAAACAAAGTGGCCTTCAGCATCGAGCATCCATTAGATGTGATGACTACTCTGATGATCATTTTATACCTTGTGGTACTGAATAAATATATTGTACAACATGTGAGCAACTGCAAGTGGCTGAAAACTTCGCATCTTTTTCTTGGAACAAGATCATTTTTAGAGGCTGAGCTCACAGATGAACATATATTCACTTTTCAAAGACACTCTTTCATGCACTGCCCTGTGGGTGTGAGTCTTGTGAGTCAGGTAAGCCTCCCTCCTTCTGCTTTCCCTCAAGAAGAATCACATCTTTCACTCTTCTGCCTCATAAATTCCAGCAGATTGGGTTCTAAATGCTAACGCCCTGGGATCAGCTGCCAAGCTCTGGAGTCTCCACCCACTCCTGGACCTCCTTTCCTTTCCGAGGACTTCTAACCTTCTCCTGTTTCTACACTGCAGCCTGTGGCAAAGAGTCTCACCCCAGCAACAGATCAAATACTAGGGTTACCCAATTGTCATAACTCGCCACAAAACAGAAGAACTATGCAGAAAATGTGTGTATTTCTACTGTGGCAAGATTTTTAATTTGGCAAAGGTCTAGTTGTTGGAATTTTAAAAGGTATTCTTCTAGGAATAAGTGTTTTAAATTATTTTTAAGCAATACGTACAAACATAGAATGTCTGAATAGGTTATTTTCGATATATATGTGCAACATCTGATGTTTAAACCATCTTAAGTTTATCCACCTCCTCAAGAGTTATAATTAGTTTTGATAAAATGCTCCAATATCTTCTCTTCTATCATATCTGAGCTATACCATACCAGGTCTGCACCCATACTCACCTGGACTAACTATAGCCCACCATAAGTGCGTGCTCACAGCCATAGCTTCTTAGCATCAGTCAGCCTTTACCAGCTCTTCCCAGACCCTAACAACAGCCATCCTCCTCTAGACGTCCATGTAAAAATTAAAAGTCAATATTTTTTAAAATCAGAAATGAACAATAGAAAGAATAAGATCATGACAAAACAATGAGATCCGTCTAGGCTTCTACAAAGGTGAAGATGATGATTGTTTGTCCTCTTAAGAATTAGTCCTAAAAACCTTGAGTCTCTCTTCTTTCATTAGTTAAATATACACTTTACATTAAAGCCCTGCAGACCCAGCCCAGGCCCAGATGTGTGAGACCTTGCGCTCCACCAAGCCCACTGGATGCCCTCCAGCCCCAGCCCAAGCCTAGTCTGTGTGTGGGACCATCCGCACACTCACGGGAACCTCTTCCATCAGACAGGCCTGCTGTGAAACTCTGGCTGAAATCCTGCAGAGAGCCGAGGGGCCAGAACCACCCAGATAATCCAGGAGCAGAACATCTTGCCGGAGGGGTACAGCGGGTTCACTTCCAAGGGCTGCAGCAGGAAGAGGCTGAGCACAGCAGCCAGACCCAAGCGAGGCACATCTGGATGACTTCAAATTTAGTAGATCCGGACCTGGTAAACTGAGACACTTTGCTAGACCCAGTTCTATGTGAGTGTCCTTTCTCTTTCTCTCTTGATCTACAGAGGAGGTAACATGTAACTAGGTGAACTAGTCTGCCTGGAAGACTCCAGATACATCAAGGTGAGGTGATCAGACAGAACTTAGGGGAACTAACCTAAATACAAATTCCCAATTTAGTATCCACTTAGCTACACAGACATAATGTTTGCTCTTACTGTCTAAAATAAAAACCCATTAGTTACAAAAGTTTTTCAACTGATAAATATCACTACCCATTAGTAGTGTTCTTAATTGTAGCTCTGTAAATACAAAACTATAACTGCCTTAACCATATAATCTATCTTGGGTAAGAACTTCAGTAGGTGGTACAGTTATAACTGCACCAAAGCTCTACACCAAAAGGCAGGGGACAGTGCTATACAAAATGACAAAGAGAAGGAGAAAATTTCAGTCTCAGACCCTGAGCCCACCCAGAACAAATGCAGAGGACATTAGCATAGAAGAAATTGGGACTCACACAACTGAAATCTCTGAATTAATAGCGTCTGAAGTAAAGAAACAACTGTAGAAAAGTATAGAGGAAATCAGAAATAATCTCTTAAGTAAAAAAGGAATGATAACTATAAAGAAATTTACTAGGTGCTTCTAAAGAAGACATCAATAAAAAAATAGAGGAGATTAGAAAAATGATGGAATCTTTGAAAGAGAAATATAGGAAAGAAACAGAATGCAGGAAGCAGATTCAAAGAGATATACAGGAAATTAAAATCTCAGTCACAAGCTGGAAAAACCATTTGAATGAAAGTGAAGATAGAGATTCAGATCTTGAAGACACCACTGCAACTATTTCTAATGAAAAGATAAGTAAAGATATCTTTAAAACAACTAGGATGCAGGAAAAAAATAATTCAACATCTGTAAGACGATGCAAAGATGAACAATGTGAGACTAATAGTCATCAATAAGAAAGAAAGAGTCAATGCAAACGATATAAAAAGAATATGGGCAGAAGCAATAGCAGAAACCTTCCCAAATATAGGGAAACAATCTGACATTCAGTAACTGAAGCATATAGAACTCCAAATAATATCAACCCAATTAAAAATACACCAGACAGATAATAGTCAAGATCCCAGAAGTCCAGTACAAGAACAATATGCTAAAAGCCACTAGAAAAGAGAAACAGATCACACTTAAAGGAAAATCCATCAGAAAAATGGCAGATTTCTATTCACAAACCATCAAGTCAAGAAGAGCATGGAGCAGAGTACTTCAAGTCCTCAATAAAAACAAATTACAGCCTAGACTGCTATATCCTGCAAAACTCTCTTTGAAGCTTGATGTAGAAGTGAAATACTACCAGGACAAAGAACAACTAAAGAATGTCATGATGATAAAGCCACGCCTACATAGACTACTATAAGTTATTCTAGAGGTTAAATTAGATATTATATGATATTTCTTAATTTTGGGCATTTGATTGCAATATTTTGTATTGCTGAAAGTACTAGCAGCATGATTGAGAATAACAGACTCTTGTGTCTTCAGAAAGAAGGTAGTCAGTCTTGGGGCTGGGGAGATAGCTTAGCAGGCTAAGTGCCTGCCTGGCAAATGCAAGGACCCAAGTTTCATTCTGGGTACTGCTATGCTGGCTGAAAACCAGGCATGTTGGTGCATGCTTGTAATCCCAGCACTAGGGAAGCTGAGACAGCAGGATCACTATGAGTCTGAGCTGCATAGTGAGACCCTGTATCAAATAAGGAAAGAGAAGAAATAAATAAAAAATAAGGTAGTCAGTCTTGCCTTCTAACTAACACAATGTAATGAACCTCTGGCCCCTATACCTGCTTGAAGGCACTTTAATCTAATGAGCTATTTGGCAAGCCCAAGTAGAGAAGCATTTATTTTTTGGAGGGGGGGATGGCTCAGGCTGCCTTAAGGACAGGTCTGGTAAAGCATGTGGAACTGGGTATCAAACCACAGTATCATGTACCTGACTACGTTTGCATGAGCAGGCACTTAAACAACTGAGCTAACTGGCAGGCCCCCAGGATAGTATACACTATAAAGTATTGGATCTAATTTTAGGAAGATAAACATCCCTTCTTTACTAATGAGGCTCACAAATTAGTACCATTTATGATACTCCTCCTTAGTTTATAAACATATGTTACATTGCCCTCAGGTCCTTCCCCAGAAATTATTTACCCATAGATCATATAACGAAAGTTAGAAGTAGAAAAAGGACTACTGGAATTCTGAACTACAAAAAAATAAACTACAACAAAATGGATGCAAAGCAAATATCAATATCCATCATTTATACAGTCTAGTGAGTGAGGGTCACCCTACTAATTTGGACTGTGTATGCCCCCCGCAGGCCAGGAATGGAAAGCTGGGTTAACAGCCTGGGGCACAATGGGCAGGTGGTGGGAACTGTAACAGGGAGACAGCTTCGGCTGGAGCTGTCTCCTCCAAGGGGACATCGATTCCAGGCTCTCCCCTTCCTTCGCTTCCTGGCAACCATTGCGAGAGCAGCTCTGTGCTCAGTTTCTCTACAGGTCAAAGGCAGCATAATATTTTGTCACAGCACAAAAATCTAACTTAAAAAAAGTTGCTACGTTGGACCTGCCTAATTTAACCTATTTCCAAATTAAATATTTTTTGTAAAAAAAAAAAAGTACGCATATGTGACCATATGTTTATGAACTCCAGTACATACGTTGCTGTATGACCATTTGAAATTAAATTTGCCTTCTTGAGTCAAGTACATTTAAAACACTATTGTCTCTCTGTTGTGAGAAACCAGAAGTGTAAATAAGGACCAAATGCATAATAGGTACTGGAAAATGAGAGCAAAATGTACAAATGAGAAAGGGAACAAGGGTGGGGGAGAGGGAAGGAAAGAAGAAAATAGAAGGGAAATGGAACAATAAAGATCTTGTGAATAAGCAGAGGAAGCGAGGTTGAAAGGAGGGAGCGGAGTGGGAAATAGTATGAAACAAGACATGTTAATTGCAGGTACAATTCCCCTGAATGAATGTTATCATTATGTATATTTAAAGTGTACTGGTTTAAAAACAAATGAATAAATAATTAAAAGAAGGAAAAACAATCCAATAAAAGTAAGTAATTCAGTAATTCAATTAGCAGACAAATATCTGTTAAATCTTGGAAGCAGAAACAGTCAGCAAGGAGTCACATTCAGATATTTAGCAAGTCAATTCTCCACTTTGAAGAGTAAAAAAAGCTATTTAAATAGTTTAGAAGTTAGAGTGCTGTATTTATGACTTACAAGGGAAATATTGAAAAGCATGAAAACTATTTAAAATAATATTGTTAAATATATAAATGTTGCACAAGAATTTTTAGATTTTACAGTTAAATAATTAACCTACTTGCTTAACTTCATGGCATGATTCCCATTTAAGACACTCTCATACCTGTATTTATTTTATTAAAATTTTACTGATAAAAAAATTGAACTAGTACTTATATATAACATATATATATATATATATATATATATATATATATATATATACATACAATCCTAGTGCTGTCCACGTGTTTCTGTTGGTTCATTGGACATTTACTAAACTTCCATTGTGTTCCAGGAACCAAGACTGTTGCTTGCACTAACATAATGGAACATGCAGATTAGGGTACCACCCACATGAGACTGTGAGTCTTGGGAGGACCCCAAAACTAATGAAATTATCACATATTAAAACATCACATTAGAAATGTGAGGTTAAAGTCATAGTAAAACAGGAAGAAGCCTGTATTTAAGGAAAAATTAATGTAGACACATGTGATCATTATTTGTATGTCTACTTTAGAGGAAAGTGTATTTAAGGATTTCTACCCCTGTTCACAATCAGGTTGTTTTATTCCTAGTAAGTAGTTTGAGTTCCTTACACAACTTGGATATTTACTCCCCATGAGATTTACATGGCATTTCATCCTGTGTAATAATTCATACTTTTGCTACTAGTCATTTCTTTTTCTGTCCAGAAGCTTTTTAGTTTGAAGTATTTTCATTTGCCTCATTTTGATCTGTTGACGATGCTGTTAAGATGGTGCACAGAATAATTATTGCCCTGACCAGTTCCACAGAGGATTTCCTGTATAGCCCGAGTGTATATGAAGAAAAGATACTAAGCATCACTGATCATCAGGAAAATACAAATTAAAGCAAGGAAATGTTATCTCTGTGATGGCTTGATCTACATGTCCTCCAAAGGCTCGTGCACTCATGGGTGAGGCTTTGTGAGGTGACTGGATCAAGGGTGTGCACAGTGTGTATTAAGCATGCATAATGCTAGATTAGTTGGCTAATTACTTTAAAGTTCTGGAGGTGTTAGAATGGATTTACTGAAGACAGATTCCTAATCCTGTGTGTAGGTTGCACCAACAAACAGACTTGTAGCCTGAATGGAATAAGGGAAAAGGGGAAAGGAAAGCTTGAAGCTCCTTGCCTCCTGCCTACCATACCATGGACTGTTTCTCTTCTGCCATGCTTCCCTCCCTTGATGCCAGTTGGCTGTGAACTGAAACTTCCACATGTTGTGAGCTGAAACACTTTTTGTCTCTTCTGACTTGTGGGTGTCAAATATTATACCTCAACAAAGGGAAAAGTAACTAAGACAGCCTCACATCTATTAGAATGGATAATCAGAAAGACAACAGATAAGATGAATTGGTTAGCGTGTGGAGGAAACAGAAGCCTTTCAAACTGTTGGGGAGAGTGATAATTAGTACAGATATTATGGAAAACACCATGAAGCTTTCACCCAAAATTTACAAACAGAATTATCATCTGATCAGATGGTCCCACTAGTGGGTATATATCTCACAGATATAAAATCAGAATGTCATATGATAGATACCTGGTGGGTTCACCATTATTCAAACGGTCAATACAAAATAAACCTAAATTCCCAAAAGTGACTGAATGTAAAAGACAATGTAGCTAACAGAAATCTGGAGTATGCCTGTAGCTCAAGCAACTCAGAAGGTGGAGACAAGGGATCACAAGTTTCAGGCCAGCTCAAACAACTTGGAAAGGCTCCTTCACAGTAAGATTCTTAAAGGAGCACTCAGAATGTAGAGCATCTCTTGGTTCAATCCTCAATTCCACAGCAAAAAGAAGTCAAAGAAAAAGAAAATAATGGGCCAGTGTGGTGGCACATAACTGTATTCCCAGCATTCAGGAGTATGAGACAGGAAGATAGCCACGAGTCTGAGGCAAACATGGACTATATACCTTGACCTAGTTACAGAAAAAAAAAAAAAACTGGAAAAGGGGGGAAATCTATCTATCTATCTATCTATCTATCTATCTATCTATCTATTAAATATAATGTATCATATATATATATATATCATTATTATTATTATTATTATTATTACTCAGCCTCAATATAAAAGATCACCTGTTACTTGAGATGGGATTAATTCAGGTACAACTGAAAAAGTTGAACTCACAGAGTGTCAAATAGAATTACTGTGATCATCAATTGTGATACATTAGCTTAAATGGGTTGATAAAGCCTAGGATATTAGTACTGAATAGGAATGGGTGGTCCTGTGGATGACTGACATGTACATCAGCAAACAAAAGAAGTCTTTACCTAGGCATGGTTGGCAGCAACCAATAGGCTTTCAGCCTGGGCAGGATAAAAAGGGGAAGAAGCAGGAAGTGACACAGTTTTGGAAGAGTTCTAGTTTGGGCTGTAGTTGGTCTCCGATTTATTTGGCTTTCTAACCAGACTCACACTGGCTACTATCAGGTGGGCTTTCAGGGCTTGGACACTGGCTGGCATGCAGCCTAGATCCCTCTTGTTCTGCTGCTTCCATCTTGGGGTGAGCAACTTCTGGGTCTTTTGGCACTCCAGCCCCTAGGCAGTTACTGGGGACAATTCCACCTCTGATTCAAAAGTGTACTTAATTCACTTCTATGCATAACTAATTATACATGTATTTTCTATTGATTTGGTTCTTCTAGAGAGCTGTAACTAGCACAGTGAGAATTTGGCGAAATCATGGGATGTGGTGAATGTACAAAATCTCAGTGAGAGAGAAATATTTTCATGCTAGCTGTTGTACAACATGGTGACTATTACAAGTGACAATATATTTTTAATTAATTTTATTGAGAAAGAAATAGCAATGAGACAGTTTCAAAACAGGTTGCAATAATTAATACATTACATATTATGGTCTTCATAGTAGCTATTCATAGTACAAGATTCAAAAATGATATCTTGTCTAAACACTATTAGTACAAATCTTTCTTCTCATTGAACTAAGACAAAGTAGCTGTGCATCCTATTTTGTATATACAGATACATATTTTTTTCACTACAAAATTGTCCTTCATTTATATATCCATCTCTGACAAAACTAAAGTGACAATACACTGAATGCTTAAAACTTACTCAAAGCACAGATTTTAAATATTTTAAGAACAAGAAAACCAGTAAGAGATAAGTATGTGAGAAAAACTGTAGGTATGTGAGGTAATGTATACTATATTCTATTCCCCAGTTAAACAGTTTTAAAGTATGAATTGTTTGCATTCATATATTAAAATAATAAATTATTGAATTCTTAAGTAAGTAAGAAATAATTTTAATTCTTTAAAATATAGGAATAATTGAATTTGTGTGTAATATAAACTAGCAAAGGGGGCCGGGGTGATGGCTCAGTAGAATAAGCACTTCCCTGGCAAGCACTAGGACCTGAGTTCAATCCCCAGTTCTGCCAAAGAACAAATAAATAAATAAACTAGTAAAAATAAGAAAATCACATCAACTACTTATTGATTGTAAATAGCATGGACCCTCTGCCAGGGTTATATTATGATACATATGCAGATTTTTAACTTATATTGAATTTTTGAATATGTATTTGATTAAGATGTAGCTTCTCTCTCCATCTTGGTCTGAAAATAATGTAGTAGATGAAATCTTAAGGCATGTATCAACCTGTAAGCAAAGACAAAGTTAATGTAGTAGATGAAATCTTAAGGCATGTATCAACCTGTAAGCAAAGACAAAGTTGTTACAATTATCTAAGAAAATAAATTGAGATACAGCAGCTAGGGTTTTTAATAACTACTAGAGTCAGATCTTGAAATATCTTTAATAGCTTCACTTAGGCATGGGCACAAATGGTCTTTGGATTAATGATGTTTCTGATGCTCCTCGATGCTTCTTACTTCTTGAATTAATGAGATGGAGCAAACTGCTTGTGTCAGCAACAAAAGTAAATGCTGTACATCAGTTCAAGAGGAAAGGCAACACGTTTTCCTCAAGGAAGGAAACAGCAAAGTTATCATCACTGTATTTTATTCTCATAGATTTTGGGTTGTTTTGGAAGATCTATGCCATTTTTCTTATTTTCAGCAATCACCATCATAGCTTATTTTTCTTCATCTGTAATGATTTGCATATTCTAATGGTTTTTGTTTTCCTCATTTAGGGACCTCATTTTTCTAATAAGTATATACAAAGTTACTTAGCAAAACAGTTCTCAGAAAGACATTTATCATCAATGTTCTAGTATGTTAACTTGTAGAGATATTCTAGCATTTTGTTTAATGAAATCTTGTCCTCTTTATAAAATCGTATTTAGTAGAAAAATTCAATTAGTGTACACACTGTATAAATTTAGGACTATATTGAGTATCTCAAATGAAATAAATTCTCATTGGAAATAACACATTTATAATAAACCACTTACTCAAAAAATCCAGGAATAATGGAAAGAAACTTATTGTAAAAGCATACTAGTGGTCATTAAATTTAGAATTTTTTTTATTTTGTGGGCTACATTGGTTGAAAATATTGCTTATATTAAGAAAGTCCTAAATTACTTTTATTTAGAGAGAAATATTCATCTCTACTTAGATATATATTACAAGAATAGAAGTGCTGAAGAAATAAGTATACAAGGCTTTCAGTAAAATTTATAGGTTTAAGGTACACTATGCCACAATATGGAATTAATTTAATTTTAGTCTTTCTCTATAATGTATAACTCAAGCAGATTACAGTCTTCTAACTCAATTCCATTAACATATTTTAAAGAATATGTAATACACAAATGTGTTTGTAGAAAGAAAACTGGCCAGGTGCTCAGAAATTTTTTCTGTTTGCACCCAAAATAATAAACCTGTATTTTCTGCCCACTTTGTTGGAAGACCTACATGACTTAGTGATCGCCAATGAAATGTTGGTGGAGTGGACATGTTGTATATTCCACAACTAACACTAATACCAAAAACTGATTTTGCTTTCCCTCAAAACTGTCTCATTGCAGTTTGCAAAGTAGGTATTCGACAGCAAACTCCTGGATTCTAGGGGAGGGAGGAACTGGCGAATGAAGTCCCTAGCCTCTTTGAGGCTTCATGGAGAACCACTACCAGTGGCCTACTCTGTACATTTACGCTATTTCAGCAAAGTAAAGCCGCTGCAATAGACCACTGAGATGCTGTGATTAGTGTGGCTCACTGTGATTAGTGTGGCTCACTGTGTTAACCAATATGGTGACAAATACAGGTAAGATTCTGGTGAGGTTACATGAAATGAGGAACACAGGCCTCAGAGAATTCCATGTCACACTTACTTAACCAACTGGTCCTGTAAAGCAATTGCTGTTAAATCCCACAGAATTTTCCCTGTTCCCTTTCCATGCATACTTCATGTTACAGCAAGTGAAATACTAACATTTTCAACATTATTTGTCTTTGGCACGGCCAGGAGTCTAAATGTCTCAGAACTGGGGTTGTAAAGAAAATGCATGTTGAGTTCCATGTGGTTTTTAAAAAGTTTCTTAGTTTTTCTCTTTGCCAGGCAGTCGTGGATTTGCCAGTGCAACCAAGTAGACTTTATAAATCAAGGGATGTATCCTAGTTTATGAAAGGCCAGTTAAGTAGAGGGAATACTTACCCCTAAAGGACCACATGGCTTGGTACCAATGAAAGGAAGTTTTCCATTTGCTAACGCACCATGGTACTCTATGGCCTCATCAGTCTGACAAGCAAACACAAACCTTATCAAGTAAGTGCATCATATACATTTCAACATTATCTCATTTTTTCAATTCTGAATTTGGCTGAAGTTTCAGAACCCTTCCTGAATTTCTCTTGAACATCACTGTCCACAGCCTTAGGTGCTCCCACTTTAAGAGAAGTGTTTGTAATAAATACATTGCAAGTAAAAACTACCATGTTCTCTTGTGGCTCCCAGAACAGACACCACCTGTGCCTATCTGCCTATCTTCTAGAGTCTCCTGCACATTTTTCTGATGACCTATTTATCTCTTTTCCAGGTACAAATCTACTTAAACCTTATGTGCATGTATTGGACGGTGGTCAGTAAACGCTGGTGAGCAGCACTGGGGGTGACTGAGGAACCACCCACCGCCTCCTTTACGCACTGATGGGAGTGAGTTATAAAGCCGGAAGAAAACACTATTTTCCTGGGATAAATAGATACAGAGATCAAAAGAAGAAAGGGCCAGAAAGCAGAAAGTTTCTTGAGAACAGTGAATGCTTTCTCCTCTTCCTGCCCTTTTAGCCTAGCAGAGATGGGAAGAATTTATCGGCTAAGTGATCATTCATCTTCTCTCTCCAGGTTCAGTCACTTATCATTTGCTTTCTTTGTCTGCGGCAGCGATGGCTGCTCCCACGAGCATCCCAGTTTGCTTCTCATGTGCAAAGTACATTAATTGGCATCCCATTTCCCTCAAGAAAGGTGCCTAATTACTACCAGGGTCATTTTTGTTCCCTCTTTGATGTTTAACTTTGATAATTCCAGAAAAGACAAGCTCCACTGAAATCTGTAAATTGGAATGAGATTTTATCTTTTTACACTGGCAGAGGAATCATTGTGCATTCTTACTGTTGACCTTGGAATCAGAATACCTGAGATTTTGTGTTTGAGAATTTCACAAATTAGCTTTTTAATTGATATATCCTGAATCCAAAATCATTAGAACACAAGTGCAGGGCCAGATAATACTTATTTTTAAATGACTGCTGAATATGTACAAAACAGCAACTCTAAAAATGCACTTAAAGATTAAGAAAATGATGGAATGAATGTCTAGTCACCCATAAATATTAGAAGAGAACATAACCATTCTATTCAAAGGCATTTTATGCATATCAGTCCATTGTCTGTCCTTACTTTTCAGAAAATAAAACTGTAGTGCATTTCCTATACTGTTTGTATTCATTATTTTACAGTTGTACCCTACAGTTTTAAAATATGTGCTAATAAAAAAACTTTAGGCATGGAAAAATCACAGTTGCTGGTTTGTTTCTAAAGCTATGACCACAACTATGTCAATGTATCTGTACGATGTTCTCTTCCTGATGGTCTGAGGTTTCATGTAAACATATTCTTCATATAGGTAGTATTTATGCAATTATTTGGGGCTAGACATGTAGCTCAGCAGATTAAAACACCTGCTTAGGCAGATGCAGGGACCAGGGTTCGATTCCTGAGGTGAGGTGCCGGCCCTACCCCTGGAGCACAATGAGATCATGATTGAGAGTGGATTGTGGTGACTTACCTGTAATCCCAGTACTTGGGAGACTGAAAACAGGAGGATCACTACGAGTCTAATCTGTGTAGTTAGACCTTATACTAAATACATATAATAACAATAATAATAATAATTTGAGATCACTGGGGCTCCTGATTGGAGGACAGATATCTTTCATCAATTAATTTTGTATAATTTTATAGTAATATTTTTTTCGCTTTCACTTTTTTTCTGCTAACGGAGTAGCCTCAATCTCTTTACAGAGTTTTTATGTTTATTTTTTTCTGTACGTCATTTTGGGTCAGATTTTTCTGTACCCATTTTCTTATTATTAGTTAATATTGCCCTTATGACTAACCCTAAAATTATATCTCCGTTATCATCTCTTGAGAGTCTATTTTTTTCTTCAAAGTTTATTTTGGTGTGGGTGTTTTTTTTTTTCTGTAGAGTTTTTCAGTTCTGACTTTGCTGCTATTGGAAATGGCTACTTTTACTTCAGCTGCTGAAGTTTGTCTGGAGTGAAAGTAGAAATTTATTCTACTCATGTAGAAAAATTAAAGTACATAATTAGAACCTACAAATTATCATAGAGTGGGGATTTATGTAACTTCTTCTCTATACTGCAAAGATATCCTTTATCCTGAACTTTATAGCAATATTTCATAATTTACTAATATTTTCTCTTAATAAAAGTATACTTTTTTTGTATTTTTTAGTAAGGCTCTATAGGGTCTACAGGCGTTCACTACATAGATCAGACTTGTAGGGATCCGCCTGTGTTCAGCCTTCCAAAGAGCTGAGATTAAAACTAATTTGATTTCATTTTCCTTTA
>NW_004524705.1:4848417-4853249 GCF_000260255.1 Octodon degus | reverse complement strand
TGTATTCTCCCCATTAGATGTTGAATCATTTCTTGTTTGAGTCTACTGCAAAACTGTGGAGGACACTTACTGAACTGCTTTGAACAGCTGGACCAATGGTGTCTATTTTTAAGTTACGGGGTGCACATCTGCTCATAGGTTGCCTAGACCTTCAAACGTACTTGGAAACTGTTTTATGAGTTAGCTGCGCCCCAGCTACAGTGTGTACCAGTCTCTGTCCTGGGCAGTGCACGCCTCTTTCCTCCTGCCACATTTTCACAAACACTTGGTGCACATGAGCTCGGATTTCCCCACCTACGCACTGAATTCTCATTCTGCTTTCAATTTGTGAGGGCTGAAAACCAGCCTGTCTTGTCATTATGAATCATCAGTTATCTTCTTTCCAAAAGCATCATAGACATTAGGTATCTTGACTAAGGTGAGTATTTGAAACCTTTTCTCACTTTTTACATTTTTGAGTTTTAATATAGTTTTTTTTGGGGGGGGGGATTTTTACTGAAGGGTCTACAGGGTCTCACGACTAGATTGGACTTCAAGTGATCTACCTGTTTACAGCCTCCCAAGAGCTGGGATTACAGGCATGGGCTCCCATGCCCAGTCTCAATTGCTGTCTCAGTGCACCCTGGGGGTGGGGTGGGCATGGCAGGCCTGGGATTAAAATAATTTTAAAAGTATCTATTAACAGTATCTTTTTCTATTGCCTCGCTTGCCCTTTCTCTCTATTAATGATAGTTTTGCTAAAATAAGTTCTTTGTTTTAATCCTATCTGCTTAATCTTTTCTTTGGGGATATCTATTATTTACATTCAAGAACTCCTTCCCTCTGATTAATAATGCATGGTAATCTTTTCCTTGTGTCACTTTCATGCGTTTTATTGTGGACTCTTTCTCCTGTAATACCTGCAGTGCAGTTCATATGGAAATTTGGATATGTTGTGTGTAAAAAGACTCACATATTCCATTTGAAAATCCAATTCTTCTAGCTGCATTTATTAAAAGGATGTGTCCCTCCTCCCTGCCCTGCTGTGATAACTGGGTTGCAAATCAGTTCTCATAAATGAATATCAGGTTCACTTCTACGGCCTAATTGTTGTTTCTAGTGAAACAAACAGTTCCTTGTTTTCTTGTTATATCCAGTGGAAACATTTTCTTTCAGTTGTAAATCTGAATAACCATTTCTATTTCCACATAAATGTAGAACTTGAAAAGCTCACAAAGTTTTCATTTATATCATAGTCTTCTTGTAGCTGAGTATTCATTTAGCAGTAGATAAATGTGGGAAATTATAATTATTGCAATTATGAACACCTATTTATTTGGCTTTTATTTCATTATTTTATAAAATTTGGGTACACATTTTTGGTACTATTGAATTAATCCTAGGTATTAATATTTTTCCGTTATTATAAATGTTATTTAGTTAATTTTTGTAATTATTATGACTTTTATACAGCAATATAAATGGTTTAGCATGAGGAAATTTTTTGTTACTTTCTATTTTTTCAAGAATTTGCTTATGTTTTATATTTCCTGTTCAAAATTATGATGTCAACAAATACTAAATGTATATCTTGCTTTCTGATTTGTAAATGATTGTTTCTCAATATCATTACACAGGTTATAATTTTTTAAAACTTTTGTAAAATTATTCTTTAACTTTTACTCATTCTTCTTCTACACTAATTCATTTAACTGAATATTCATCTTTCTCTGAAGGTGTCTTTGTTATAAAACAGGAGTCTGATTCACAGCAGTTTCATGATATTTCTGCTCAAAACTCTAATTGCCACTGTGACTTCTTTTCTTACCACCGTTTTTTTTTAAATATACTTCTAAAGTATATGCATTTCTAAACATAATAGAATTTGTTTCCAGGTTATTGGTGATATAGTTAGAGAACACATGATGATATGCTCCATAAATTCAGTCTTGTAGTGCTGCCGCAATATGCTAGCATCTGCCCCTATCGGTCAGATCCCATGTGGCTCTGGGAAGGACCCACTTTGCCCCTGCCGCACCTGGGTCCTGGGCCTGGAAATTAGTGGGCTGCCAAAGCCTTTCAGAGCTCTCATTTTACAGCAGAGTAGCAGCACATTTATGGCATCAGTAACTGAACTTCTATTAGGGTTGGCGGTTTATTCTTTTTTCAGATACGTCAATTTTTGGCTTCCTATTTATTGCAGTCATGCTTTTAAATAAATAAATATATACATACTGTTTTATATTTCTTGGTTTAAATATTTATTTAGGTGAAGTATGATTTTTATATGAGATATATATTTGCTCACTTTTTTTTTTTCAGTACCAGGGACTGAACTCAGAACTCTGGCACCTTTTCAAGAGTGTCTCACAGCAGGCCATTAGCTGTCACCACCTGAGACTCGGTGGGGTTTTGAGCCCCCAGCAGCACCGGAGTAACTTCATGCCCAGGGTCAGACCTGAACCTTGGCATCCAGAGCTTGACTGTACCCTTGTGGTCCTTGCCTATTCTACCTAATGAAAAAAGCTGATTCCTTCAACGGAATACGTCAGGTTTTCCAAAATGGCTCTGATTAGAAGCAAGCATCACCAAAATAAAAAGGAAAAGAGACATTCAGGTATCATAAATAATTTTTGAGCATCAGGGCTGTGGACTAATACAGAACAAGTTCTTCATAGTAATATGAAGATCCATGTAATATCAATAAAATAAGTATGGGAATAATTGGAGTAGCTATACAGAAAGTGTGTGGTTCTTTACAACATAAAGGAAGACACAGTCCCTGCCCTGGGGGGGTTGGCATTCAGGAGGCTGAAAGACCTCTACATCCCTGGGACTCGTGGGCATCTGGATGACCTTTGACAACAGCTGTGTAACTTGCCTCCTGGTGCAATCTCACAGTAAACATGTGACTAACAGGGGCATCCCACTTAGCCACTACACAGCCAAAAGTGATGTCAGTTTTCTTTTACCATGTTAAGAGAAATGCCATAGTTTTTAAAACCCAGAGAAGGTTAAACCAATGAGGACCAAAAGTGACATCAGTTTTTCAGTTACTGTCCAACCTGAGCACAGCAGAGTAGAAGGAAAATGAAAACTACTGAGGCAGCATTTTGAAAGGAGGGAGAGGAAGTGTGGGAAAACATTCTCATGGTTCACACCTCTTCTGCCTAGAAAACTTGTGGTTTGTCGCCAGATTCCTTTAGCTAAATATATCAGAGGAGGGGAAAACCTCTCTCTCGGCTCGTATGGCTCCAGAGCACTTCCCCTGGCAGTGACTCAGACCAGCCCTGGTTCTCTGTCTTCTTTCCATATTCACGTTGGGCCAGCGAAAGGGAACAAAGAGACACAAAGCTGAGCTACAGATTGAGTGTTAGTCTCAATCCAGGTCTACCTCAGAGCGAATGCTGCATGGGCATTCTGCCAAATGCAAAAATAGGCTTGGTAGGGAGCACCATGTAGAGCTTGGTAGGGTCCACCCAGCGCTCCCCTCCCCACAATCACCTCAAGAGTCAACGTGAGTGGTGGGCAAGAGGCTTCTATCTCTATGAATTAAGCAAATTCTGAGGCACTTCACTCCTTTAACAAATGATGTTAAAAATGCAACTTCTTGATATACTTAATAAAGATTTCTGTGAATCAAAAAATTATCTTTTGGTAGAACATAATTTCATGAATTTTCATTCAGCCACTACTTATATTTTATTATTCTACACTTTCTATAAATTTATTTTACATTATTTTTTCTAAATATTACATCACAGGCTGGGGAGATAGCTCAGTAGAATAAGCACTAGCCTGGCAAGTGTGGGGTCCTGAGTTCAATCCCTGATACTGCCAAAAAATAAAATAAATACATAAACATAAATAAAGAAATAAATGTTACATCACTTCATTGCAGGTTTACACATAGCTAAAATACTTCGTTTTTGAAACACAGTCCTAGCCCAGGCCGGTGAGTGTGTGGGAGAGCTTCCGGATACCCTGTTCTGGTGTGACCTACTGGTCCCAGCCCAGGCGCAGCACAGGTGACACCCTCTTTCACCCTCTTGGGACACCCCTTATCACTCCTAACCCCCCCCCCACCCCACCCACAGAGTAGGAATTTCTGTCACGTTCCGGGAACCCACAGATCTAGTCCTAGTCCAGGACCAGTGAGTGTGTGGGAGAGGTCCCTCTCCCCCCTACTCCACATTGTCCCCTCCAGACTCAGCTCAGTCCTGGCATACAGGCCTGGGGTGAAACCCTGAAGCTGCAATCCCTGCAGAGAATGTAGGGGACAGAACCACCCAGCTAGTCCAGGAGCAGAACATCTTGCCAGAGGGGCACAACAGGTTCACCCCCAAGGGTGGCAGAGGGAAGGCGCTGAGCACGGCAGCCAGACACAAGCCAGGCAATGGATAAATCCAAACTTTGTAGATCTGAACCTGAACTTCAGTACATGCTAAGGTTATAACTACAACAAAGATCTGCAACAAAGATCACAAGACAGTGCTCCACAGTATGACAACAAGAAGGAGCAAAATGCAATCTCAGAACCCAAGCCCACCCATAACAAGTGCAGAGAACACTAACACAGAACAAAGTGGGAATCATACAGCTGAAAGCAATGGATCAACAACTTCTGAAATAAACAGATGCAGAAAGGTATAGAGGAACTCAGATTGGAAATGAAAAAAGAAATCCCTGAATTAATAACATCTGCAGTAAAGAATCAAATGCAGACACATATGGAGGAAACTCAGTGCCCACCCCAGAACCAGTGTAGAGGACACTAGCTCAGTTCAAATGTATAAATGAATAGGGTCGATAGTAAATAAAAAACAGTAGAAACTCATAGAGGAACTCAGAGT
>NW_004524705.1:4843148-4843902 GCF_000260255.1 Octodon degus | reverse complement strand
AGTAAAAGGAAAGCAGGATCTCAAGGACTAACTAATGAAGAGAGGGAAAGGAGAAGAGCTAGGAAACATGACAATGTCAAGCCATACAGTTATATTTGAAGATGGGCAAGGCAACAATCCTGAGAATCTCCAGAAGATTTTTGAATCTAGCAGTTAATTAGAAATATTCTCACCCTGACTGACTATATATACTGATACTTGTGAAATAAGCAACTGCACTGAAGACGGTAATCTCTAATAGTAGTTTCATGCTTGGAGTACCTGTCATTGTTGTCTTCTGAATACGGGCTGCTTCTCATGACATGCCAGTTGCTGCTGTGCTGTCTCTCAGGTAGGTGATTTTTCAAAAGGAAGGGGATGGTAAATGAAGGCAAGAGACAGGAAAAGGAATATTGTGGGACTGACCTGCTTCAAGGTTGTATACCGTTAGATTTTTGGATTTATGTGTAAACATAAAAGTATATAATTGTTTATGCCTATTTTTAAAAATATATTCTAATTTTTAGATGTTTTTTCATCATATTCTGTAGGGACTTAAAGTTCAACATAACAATACTTGATGAAATATACCTGTTTCATGTTATGCCTAAGATGTTTGATATTCAGACAAATAGTGAGGTTAAGCTTTAAGGCCTAGGTTGTATGGTAAGAACAATAAGCTTGTCTTCTGGATGGCTAACACACTAAGTTTTCAGACCAAAATTAGAGAAAAAGGAGGGCCACAAGGAAAGCCAACATTTTGACCCTAGCCTTC
>NW_004524705.1:4820910-4841684 GCF_000260255.1 Octodon degus | reverse complement strand
TAGATGAGGTGGGTGTGGACTGAGAATAAACAAGGATCTTGTTTACTACTTTTCCCTGAGGAAGGAGAGCACAATTCTGCAAGGTCATAAAGTAATGAATCAGCAAAGGTGCCCAACTCAAGAGGACTGTCAGCAAGACACTCAGAGCGAGCACCGCGGTGGGGAAGCTGCAGAACCATCTTAAAGAAGACTGAAATGAGTGGATGTGCGTGGTCAAGCCATCACTGAGAAGGGTAAGATTCAGGTAGGTAAGAGACCCCAGTGACAGTGCTGAGCGAAGTTTCTAGAATTTGTAGAAACAAAGGAAATTGGGGCAAGGTTAGAAATGAATCAGGCACTTGGATTTTCCCTTTCTGGGGCAGAGTAATAATGGGATATTTTCTTCCAGTCAACATTACTCTATGTTTTAGGCAATTTTAAAACAGCATACACACCTTGCAGATGCCTGAAGAGAAATCTTAAACAATTATGGTTAGAGAACAACAAACCATTGTGATGTCGCAGAGGAGATAGCTCAGTCTGAGCATTTCAGAACAGGGCCTCAGGCAAAAGAGGATAAGAAACGACTTCACACATCAGTGGAAGACTCATTCTGGTAATAATCAGTCTGAAAGATTTTGCTGTGCATTACTTCCTCAAAGGGAGGCCTCCACAGTCACTCTGACCCCGGGTATACAGAAAACATTTCTGTAGGGTTCTTTTCTGACAAGTTTGCTGTAGGCTTCTTGCACATCACAAAGGCAATAGGTATTCATCATTGCAGTACTGTAACAGAGAGAAGTAACAGTTATATCTGAAATTAAATTAACATAATACATGACTCTGTAGTCAAATGGAAAGTCTGCGTACTGCACAATGATCCTTGCACAGGGGAGTGCGAGGTAAGCGTGGGGAGTGGCAGTGCAGGTTTCCAAGCAGCTCTCTAGGGCCAATGCTCTGGAAACGGGGCAAGGGCTCCCTGTGCCCTCCTCAGATGCTAGAACAGCGCTGGAAACATGGAAAGGGGCTGCCTCAATCCTCCACATGCTTCTGGGATTCACACACCTCAGAACAGAAGAGAATTGTAACAAAGGCTTAGAGCAGAATTTGATCCTCTCCCATCTTGAAAGAAGGGGAGGCAGCTGCCTCCCTCTGACTGCTGACCTCGCTAGAATGGTTCTGAGGGGACGATCGTGCAAAGGCAATTGCAGGGAAGAAAAGAAAATCAGCTCAGCATGCTTAGTTCCATTGATCAGCATTGCTACTCAATGCCTGTGCAATGATTTTCCTTCCTGGCAAGGACAGAGACATGGAGCGCTACGTGTACCCCTTCTTTCTGTTCTCATGTCTAGAATGTGCCCTTATTCTGATTGGAACCGAGTGAGGATAGAGGCATCAGCTTTGATCTCATTGTCATCCTGCACCCTAAATATTACCTACAAAATGGAAGCCTCTTTCTTATATTTATTGGCTAAAATAAACTGAAGGAGTCTTATTATTATCAAAGAGTGGGCAAAACTGCTCTGGCATCAGCTAGGACATTTGTTCTGGGAAGTATAAATGTGTGTCCAGAAGGCAAATTTTAATAAAATATGTAGGGAAACATATTTGATTTATGGTGACACTGCGAGTCCAGCTCTGAAGGCAACTGTACACACCCTCCATGTGTCCCTTTTCCTTTCTCTTCAGTCTCAGCCTCGGCCTTTTTTTCTAACTAAGCCAGTTTGGGTTGATCTTCTCTGGTCCCCTACCAGACTGAGTATGCATGGACTTCTTATTCTGAAAAGCTTCCTTTTCAGTTTTTTTGTTTTGTTTTGTTTTTTGATTTTGTTAACTGAATGCATCCCCCACTGACACAGCTGTCCTCCTCGGGTACCAGGCGGGAATTGCACAGAGGATGGTGCGTGGTCATTCACAGCCGCCACCGCCGCCGCCCCACTCTGCAGGCTCTGCGTACCTGCTGCTCGGCGCCTCTTACACAGGCCTTCTGCTCACCACACCTCACCTGGCTGGTGACAGAGCTGCTCATCAGGACAATGTAAGCAGTGTCCTTCCTCACTGAACGGGTCCCTTGCCTCTCATTCACTGTCTTTGAGAAATTTGCTTAATGTTCTGTTGTATTGAATGCTGTTTTATTCTCTCATTTAGAAGGAAAGAACCATTTGGGTTTTGCTATTTTAAATGATATGGGGAACATATTTTTTCAACAAAAATCTTAAAACATTTTGCAGAGTGTGGCATCGAACTTTCTGGATTGCTTCAGTCATTGATACATCTCGCAATTTGCATACATGTTGGAAATACGCAATTTGTGCAGCCAGAGTGTTCACATATGCAGATGCAAATAGACACACCAACAATGGTAGCATGAAAAATGAAGTGTCCTCTAAGTTTGTTGTGGATTATTTTTTTCTGTATATGCAGGAAACCATGACTGTGGTACAAGTCTTTTAAGATATTTAGCTTATATTTTGATAGCTTCAGTGCACATTAATACATTTTTAAAAGGTTACAGAAGGCATAATCTCCTCCCAAATCTAAATATCAGAAGGTGGTTTCAGTTTGTGCAGGGCCATATCTTGCCAATGTAGTACGTGTGTGATGGAATACTTTATCTGTTGTGTATTAATTCAGGGTTTTTTTCATTTCCGAAATGCATGGGAATCCACAAGGGAAGAACTCCCCGGAGTATTGCGGCAGAATAAATGTTTGAAGTGAGATAAACCATCTATCTTCCTTCTCCAGAGAGAGCCTCCTCTCAGGTTGTTATCTTTGCTTTTCTCACTCTCACTTTCCAGCTGAGGAAGGGACAAAGCACAGCAGAGGAAGAACTGAAGGAACCCATTAGGGACCTTTCTCTTTAAGTCCTGGTTTGATGAACAAAAGGGAACCAGGGCACTGCTGTTTCCTTCTGAGTGGCTGCATTCTTTTAAATGTACCATTCGTACAAACACACCAAGGAAAATCTCCTCTCCTCCGCTGCTCAAATCTCCATACTGATACCCTTCAGTTACCCGAGCGCTTCTGGCCTTCACTGCAGGCAAAGTGGTCACCAAAGAGCCATCTAGTGTTTTCTCCCTTTGGCCCAGTTCTCTAAGGCTCCTGCTCCGTACTTCTCTTGCTCCAAGCCTCAGCTGCCTCTGCTGCCTACCCTGCCTTTGTGCCTCCTTGTTGCTCCGAGTGGAGTCTTCCCCGTCACCGCATCCGAGCCCCCCTTTTCCTACCACGCTTAGCCCAGTGTGTGGCCGTGAATAGGCACTCCAGAGGCACCGGAGCACAGGCGCTCCTCCTTCGCGATGGCCAGAGAGTGGTTTTGGAGTTATCTCTCCTACAATTTTACCTGGAAATGACTGTAGTCGCAGAACCATTGTTAAACGTAAATGTTATACCAAGAATGTATAAAATAGAGGTAGAAACTGGAAAAAGAGTTGTTGAAATAAGGGAAGCAGAAGGTGGGTTGGGAGCAGCATGGCTATTTCCATCTTGTTTAAAGGATGAGAATGGATTCTACACAGGAAGGGAGGACAGCTTGAGACTCACTCTCTGAGGTAATTTGTTGTGTGCAGGGTGACTGCTGGGGCCTTCTGAGGTCACAGGGGAAACTTAAGCTCCAGATAATTTGGGAGGAATCGAAGTGGAAGGGAGACCATGCTCAAAATTACAAGAAATTTAAATGGAGAGAGAGAAAAAACTTTAAATAGAATATTGGTGCTTTTGGTCCAAATTCTCAAAGAAGCAATCATACCGTATATCTATTTCTAATTCATGTAAAGCTAGCATGTGATTTAGGACATTCAAATAATTTAGAAATATAAAACCCATAGGAAAAAGTGTCATAGAAGCAGTACAACAGAGAAAATTCTCCCATTATATTACATCTATCTTCTTTTACGTTAAATTAGAGCAAATATTTACCTGATGTGATACTGGGACAAGCTCTGCTATCCCACCTCCTAAAGTAACTATTGGTTAGCATCACTGGGTTGCCAGTTTCTTAGAGAAAATTGAATCTCTGCAGTCCTTCTCTGAGCTCACCAACAACACACAATGTAGCTGATAAACCAAGCGGTGAATCCTTTGTGTGGTGTATGTTTTTACTGATTATAAAAGGAAAGATTTTAAAGAACATTCATGGTATGAGTATTTTTAATAATATTCTTAGGTAAATCAACGACACCAGCCAGAGCATTTTCTCTATTCTGTAACCCTATATATGCACAACAATATGTGTATGCATATAAATATATGTATATATGTCATGTATATCATTGTGTAACATGTATAACATTGTATGTCTAATGATACTTGTGTATGTAGTAGTAATTCATTCAGAGCCAATGAGTATCAATCAGCAATTTATAACAATCAGCAATTTATGTTATACGGATGTTTACTTTTCAGGGAACACACATTGGATGAATACATACAGCACTTACGTGTGTACATAGTATATAAATACATATGTGTGTGTACAAAAAAATTAGTTAAAATACATTTGCTGTCTTAGTTACTTTGTTGCCAATGCAAATACTCAACACACAAAGTTGAAGGAAGGAAGCCGTACGTGACGCACACTTTGTAGAGATTTCAGCTCGCAGTGGGCTGGCTCCAAGGCAGGGTGGCAAGGCTGAGGGGCCTGGCAGAGCAGCAGGCGGAAGGTGGCAAGCATCCAGCGACAGCAGCCCTCTTTCTCCATTCGTGTCTTGTGGAGACCAAATCCTAGCACTGCGCCGTGAGTCCACTCCGCATTACATCTTCTGTCCTCTGTCCCACCACCCTGGAAAAGCCCACCTGTGACCACGTGAGGCCTGGATGGTCTCTAGATGCCAGCCAGAGCATTTTCTCTATTCTGTAACCTTATATGTGTACAATAATGTGTGTGTGTGTGTATATCATGTATGTCATTGCGTATCGTATGTAACATTGTATATCTAATGATACATGTGTATAAGGTAGTGATTCATTCAGAGCCAATTAGAAAATAGGGACACACAATGCTCAGAGCGCAGCTTATCTCTGTGCACAGCAGCAGGCCGATGTGGCACCACCGCCGTCTATGCGAGGCTGTTCTCGCACGCCCCTTTACTGTGTGCTTGTGTGCTCATGGCAATGGACATGAGCTCTACGCCAGAGCCCCAGCCCCTGCTGCCTTCCCGAGCAGCCAGTGCCCACTCGTGCCCCGTCCCCCTCCTCCCCCTCCTCCTCCTCCCCAGCTCCCACCTTCTCCTACTCCTCCTCTTTCCAGGCTCTCATTCCAAAATAAGCTTTCTTAGCCGTGCTCTGAACTCCTCCATGCAGCTACACAGAAGCCAAGCGCTCCCTCCGCTCGCTCTCACTCTGTGCCGCATGGCACATGGCGCTGCCGGGGGGCCCGGCCCGCTGTCTTCTGTCACTCACTCAAGCCCCAGCTCTGCCCTGGATCAGCAGCCTGAGACGCAGAAGCACGACCTCCGCCGTGCGTATGGGAACACCTTTGCCTCGTTAAGGGAGTGTTCAAACATGCAAAAGCCAAACATGGAGACTAATCAGCGCACCAAAGGCTGCGCACAGGACCTCCCCCCGCAGCAACGCTTGCGGATCCTGTTTCCCACTCTTTTTGCCTGAGCATTTCAAAGCAAAGCACTCATGTGTTTCTGCTATATAAATTTATATGCTGTCTTTTAAAAAATCAGGATTTTATAATAGCCACAACACTGTTATCACTCTTAGCCAAATCTTTAGTAATTATTTAACATTTATTGGGATGTGCTAAATTTCAAAACATTCTTCACTGTCTTACAAGTATTTTGTGTGAGGTCTGATGAGATTAGGACCCATAGCCCTCTGGACATTCCAGTAGGATGACACACTCCTGAAGTAGTTTAATTTCCTCCTTTATATTCCCAAGTCCTGTTATTTTCTACAGTATTTGTTTGTTAATGACTACCTCATTTGCCCTACAGATTTTCAATATTTGGTATTTTGATTAATGCTCCCTTATTGAGACATTTAATATGTTCTCTTTCTTTTTTGGGGGGCGGGAAGGGTCTACAGGGTGTTGAGGGTATCACTACTAGATCGGAGTCATAGTGAGTCTCCTGTTTACAGTGTCCCAAGTGTGGGAGGCATAATAACTCCAGGCCTCCAATACTTCTGCAAGTGGGTTTCGGGGTTCCTCCTCCCCTACCTCTGCTGAGCTTGGTTCCTAGTTCTTACCCCGCCTATTTCCCATAAGTCTCCTGCTATGCCCGGGAGGTGGGACTTCCTGTCACAGCCCGGTTGCCTAGTTACTCGCGCCTTTTACCTGCTGACGTCATTTCCCTGCGCCTCCACTATATAGACCCAGCACCTCCCCTGAATAAACGAGACTTGATCAGAATCCTGTCTTGTCTCCATTTCTCGCATCTCCTGTCCTTTTTCCCCTTTTCAATTCCCCGCTCCTCCCCCAGGTGACCTTCGTTGACTGACCCACTGGTTCGGGACACCCAAGAGCTGGGATTACAGGTGGGCATCACTATGTCCAGTCTCAATTGCCCTCTCAGCGTGCCCCAGGGGCAGGACTGGCACTGCAGACCAGGAGGTTGAATCCCTGGGTCCCACACCTGCTTGCAGGCACTTTAATCTGCTAAGCTATTTGGCTGGACCCTAGATGTGCTCTCTTCAGACCCAAATTTTTTGTAAAGAGATAGATTTAGTGATGTGATAAAAAAATTAAGATCAAATTTTCTCAGGAAGTCAACAACAGTGAAGATGCTTACGTCTGATTATATCATACAGAGAGTAACATTTAATTTTCCCATACTTAAGGGATGTTAAAATTAGTTCCTAGTCATCCTAAGCTAGTACTTTAATTCTCATAAACTGCATTTTTTTCCTTTCCTCTGCATTTATTATCTAGCATTTAATTTTATAAAGAAGAGCATTTTCATACCAAGTAACTTAACTGATATATAGTTCATGAAAATGAATACTCGGTTCTTTTCATATATCAACTTTAGCACTTAATATGTACTTACTCATTTTAACATAAGACAGCAATGCTAAGATTATTAATGTTATTATTATCACCAAATGCAATTTAGAGTTTATAGTATTGTTTTAGGATTATCTTACCTTTAATCATTAAATGTTTATATTTTCCAAGCTCTTTCAGAGGTGAATGACCACAGGCATACTATATTTTTGGTTTTGGCATTGCTCTGAGCAAATTTGTATATTCACGCACACTTCAGATGACTATTGCAATCTTAATGATGACTATATTTTTTTTACATTTTCATTAGCAATATGAAAGTTTCTGTTTGCTAGCTACTCTGGAAACCAGCAGTGCTTACAGCTCCTGAGAAGCAGTACTACAAGATCACATGACATGGAACTTTTAAGTGTTATAAATTCAATAGGTAAGATAGGGAATATGGATTCCACTTTAACTTCTACTTGAACTGTCCTGAGAAAGTGAGACTGGTTCTCTTCTCTTGGAGATACTCTGTGAACTGCAGCCGCCTCTCACTGGGTTTGGGTCTTCTCAATATTGAAAAACACGTTCTGTGTCAGGCATCAGAAGCAGGTCCCTCGGTCTCTGTGTGGACGCAGAATGGATCCTGGGGTGGTCAGGACTCTTCTTGCATTGTTGTAGAGAGGGGATGTTGCTGATTTGTCTAGCCAGCAGGATCTGCTGTATGCCTGAGGGCTGTCAGCCTACCTGGCAACCTCATAGAGCCTTGCCCTCCTCCAGATTCCACGGGGCCAAGACTGCTCTCAGGTTACAACTGAGGGGACAAGTAAGAGCCCACTAGTAGGAAAAGGTGTGTGGCCTATGGCCCCTCAGCACTGGAAGTGGCTTCTCCCCCCTGGCACTTGGTTCTGTTGCCAGGACCCACAATAACTGGTGTGAAGGTGAGTGAGGGACACGAGGGTTTCCACGTCAGGGCTGCTCTTTCTGTTGTTCGTTCTGCCACTGGCTCACGGTTCCACTCTCTCAAAATAGCCTCCCCAGGTTTGAACTCCACTGAGGTTTTAGTAACTGAATCCCAAAGCTTCCCCATGGGGTTTTTGTCAAGAGAAGACTGGAAAATTATTTTAGCAGTGGACGGATGCAGGGGACCTTCTCTTCTCTCACCTTGCAGATGTCCCTGCTGTGTGAGATACCTTAATACGGCAGTAGAACCTCCTCAGCTCCTCACCCACTGTAGTTTCCCAGGGGCTTCCAGGCTGTTCTTACACATTCATTCTTCTGATTGAAGTTTAAAATCAATTTATTTGGAGTCCAGAAAAATGTGTCTTATTGGGAAAGAAGCACTGTTATAATTAATGTGAAACTGAGTCAATTGGCATCTCGCAGCATTTGAGTCATTATATCCAAGAAGATTTTATTTTTTGGCAAATATTTCTCTTTGTTCAATATTATGTTGAATTCTTTGATTTTTATTTATTTTTCATTCTCACTTTTTGTTACTTCTGTACTTGTTGATTTCTTGTTCCCTGGATGAAAAAAAGTATTTTTCCTTGTATCATCTAATTGACTTATTGATTGTGCATATAAATATTGTGCATTTTAATGAAAATAATTTTCTCCAATCAAAAGCAATGGTACATATTTGATCATAAGTTTCTGTAGTTATAGAAGCCTCGGCTCCCATGTTTGAAGAACAGGAGATGGATTTGCAGGGTAGAGTTATGGAGGGGCACAGACCTCTGCTCTCCCAGAGACCTCTCCTTTCGTGGCAGTGCCCACTTCATTAGCTGCACTTGATGCAGAGTTGGAGCTCTTCAGGCTGCAGGAAATTATCCGACTCAGCCCTTTCTACTTCATAAGTGGAGGAGGAGAAATAGTTTAGTTCAAAAGAGCCTCTGTTCATTTATTCCACAACAGTCGCTGCTTGATAAATTAAGCTAATCCTCTACAGAAATGTTCCAATCACCTCTGTAATTACGTACAATATGGAAACACAATAGCTGTGGCCTTAATTACTGTGCTATAAGATACCAACTCTGAAATGCATTGTTATCTACGTAAAATGGAAAAGTATTGTGTATTCATGAATCTAAGATTATAGTTAGTGTCAAATGGTTTTGAAGGTCAGAAGCAAACATGCAAATTAAAAGTTGCTGATAAGACCTACCCTCGTGTTTCCTCTCAGTGAAATGGCATAAATCGGTTCCACATAAAGGTCATTTTCCCATGGCCAGAATTTGAAATCTGTTAAGTTTGACTATGTAGAAATTCTTACCCATAGAAAACTTTACATATGGATCATCATTACTAGTATTTTGTCCCTTAAATAATCTCCATGAGTCATTCTATCAGGAAAAAATATTGGAGATCCTCTAAATTAAGGTTACTGGATTAATAATTCTGATTTAGAACAGAGGCAGTTTTGGCTTGGCTAATTTTTCATCTCTGCTCAATTAACCTCATAGTGCTTTAGAACAAAAGGCAGCATGACTAGGGCCATTAAAATTAAACAAATGCCATTTTTCTGTCAAGGTACTAACTTATATCAGACACTCAGAGCCAAGACCACAGCACTAAATGGGATGGACAACAATGAGTTGCCAGGATTTAATTCTGTAGCAGTTCACAAATCATGCATAGCATTATATGTGACAATTCTTATTTAATGATCTCTTTGAGATCATTTAGGATGAGGTTATGTAGCCACTAGAATTTGCAAAATCCCTAGTTTATATTCTCCTGTGACCCCTGTCACGGGCAAAAGATGCCACCTTCAACAATGATGTCCATTATTTTTAATCACACATTATATTCCTCACTGTACATTCAGGCATTTATTTTCAGAGGTGGAAAAGCAGATATGGGACTGGCTGTCTGGCTAACTGCAGTTAGCAGCTGCAGTTACCAGTCATACTTTCTCAGTAAAACAGCGCAGCTCAGAAGAGACACCAAATATAAGGGATTAATTGAATATCTTTGCAATTTACTAGAAAAGGGAATCCCTCCCACTTAGCCCTCACTCTCCCTAAATAGACAGGTATGGTGTGATTTCAAATTGCTTTTGTATTTTACACTCAATAATGCAAATACTTTAGCTTCTTTTTATCACCTGAAGAGAAAAAGCACTATCTTGCCTCACTAGAATAAAGATTCACTGAATCATTTTGCAGATACCCAACTGCATTCTGAATTTTAGCATGAAATCTTAAAATAAAGGTTGAGAGAAATCCACTTTGTCTTTGTTGATATAAAACTTACCTCAGATGCTCTCTATTGGTCTATAAGACCACAATTCCACCTTTGAATATTTGAGGACTACTATCTAGGCCTGTATAGCTGACATATCTAATGTACTAGTGCTGCAGTAAGCCAGGAAGAAGCAAGGTGTAGCAGCTTTTCTGTTTCTTTTCTTGGTTGGCTCAGCCTGCCCTGAGGGAGGGGCTGGCATGGCATATGGTGCTGGGGATTGAACCCCTGTCCCCTGAACCTGCCTAAGCTTGTCTAAGCTTGCCTAAACAGGTGCTTTAGACTTCTGAGCTATCTCACTGGCCCTGCAGCTTTTAAGTTTCATATAGGATAAAATCAACATCAGAAGCTGATTATCTGATTTTCAGCCTTGTTCCACATAGTTGCTAAAGAACTTCATTCAACCCAGTAAGCAGGGTCTATCTCCAATTTTCTTTGGAATATGGGCATGATACAGACATTAAAAGCCAGAGAGAACAGCTATAATGCCATTGATGTGGATAGCATTGATGTGGGAATTTGGACCACCAGCGATTCGGGTTCTAGATATCCTCTTAGCAGGAGCATCATGCACGATTTATTTCTAATAATACAGAAAGTGGTCAATTTGGATGATCTAGAGAATAGAACTACTACTTTGAACATCAGTAATATGTAAAATTAATACTAGATTAATAAAAGAGTAACATGGTACTTCGGGTGTGGAATCTTCTTAGCATAACTCTGCCCATCCTTGCAACATGAGGCTTGTACCCCTTAGGATAATTGTTCTTGGAAAAGCACCATGGAGACAGGATTAGCAGGACCTCAGCAACATGAAGGAGCATGTTGGGGACCACACAATGTAAAGGGGACACTGTTGCTCATGAAGGGACTCCTAGCTGCGTTGGAAAAGCTCATGTTTACAGTGCTCTGAAGTCAAGATGAAGCAAAGCTGAGAGAGAAGACAAGGTCCGCTGATGCCCCCTTCCAGAGCAGTAAAGCTGCCACCTCTGACATCAAACAGTCCAATTGGTGTCACCGAGTCTGCCTTTGTCCCCATGCCCTGGTCATCCCTGGGGGCTTTCCTCTGATGTGCCCTCCTCCACCGCCTGCAACCTGCGAATCTGTGAAAACCTAATAAAAAGGGATGATCTGGAAAACTCATGGTCTTTTACTCCAAGACTGGTGACCTTGCTGGATCCCCCAAAACCATAGTGCTTGTCTGTTTTACTTAAGCCTTTGCCAGAGCTTGTTTTAGGAGAATGGGCGCCAGGCCAAGGCCCTGAGAGGCACTGCTGCTTCATTTATTTCCAAACTTGGAGATAAGGAAATGACTGGCCAGGAAATTAGTGCTCTATTCATTTGTATAGGAAAGAACTTGATCAAAATTATTCTGAAGAAGTATTAGTATCTTATTAGACTGTCAAACGTTGAATGTTATCTCCTAGAAGTAGTAATTTACTTAATGTTCTCAGAAAAAACCATGGGTATATTAGGAAGATATTCAAATGTATCTCTTCACATCTGTATGAACACATATTAGCTTTAGGTACTTTATTATTAACAGTAAGTGCAGAAACCTGGCAACTTAGCAAACCCAATCTCAAAATAAAAAAATAAGAAAGGGTGGGAGATGTTGTTATGTCACAAGCCCGTTGACTCTGTCCCCAGCAACACAAAAACTAAGCATAAAGCACTAGAAAAGAACCTATCTTCTTCCAAATTACTGGGAATCATATGTACCACAATGCTATGGAATCACTGAAAAATGTTTTCTTTCATTTTGAATCTAGACAGCAAAAGTACATTATGTGAGTTATATATTTACATGGAAATATGTTTAAATATGGATGTGTACTAATAAACAATTATAAAATGGTATAATATTAAAGACAATAAAAGACAAATTGTCTCAAAAATATGTCTTTGTCGGGGGCCGGGAGATGGCTCAGTGGAATAAGTGCTTCCCTGGCAAGCCCAAGGACCTGAGTTCAATCCCCGGTTCTGAAAAAAAAAAAAAAAAAATTCTTTCTCTATGGAATACAAAGCAACATTCCATATGGTACACATTAAATATAAGCATAGTTTTTGGAAAAAGGATTATAACTTAACCTTTTTCATACAGTTTGCTTATAGAGTAATATATTAGTTCAAACATAATAAATTGAGGGCTGAGGAGATAACTCAGTAGAATAAGTGCTTGCTTGGCAAGCACAATGTCTTGAGCTCAATCCTTGCTACCATAAAAAATAAAAATTTAAATAAATGAATAAACAAATATGATAAATCTAAATTCTAGGAACACAAAATGGAAAGTGACTCAAATTTGGTAAACTACAAGCATGTACTATTAAAGGCATTGTCTCATGCTATATTATAAAGGTAATATTCATAATTTCTTATCTTCTTTCCTTCATGAGCTATTACAAAGGCATTAAAAGTTACAAAATGCCTGCATGTGTGAAGCGTTGAACTGTTTCCTAGATTAAAGATGATCAGGTTTGTTTTTCACCTGCAAAGGGCCTGAAGGTAAACATTCGCCCTCTTCAGCCGTGAGCTCTCTGCAGAAGCTCTTCCTGCTAGCGCTGCAGCCTGAAGTTGGTATAAACAATGTGCAGCTGTAAACCAGCACGATGCCGACACGAGCAAGCCAAGACGGACTAGATTTTATCTGAGGGCTGCAGCTCAGCAGCTCTTTTTACAGTTAAACTGCTAAGAAAAACAGTGAGGATTTACAGTTGTGTATATAAATATATTATTTGTACAAAGAATGGAGTGTGTCTGCCCTTGCCCATGCGGAAAGTGTCTATGAAGACAAACAAGCAGCTAGCAACAGTGATTTCCTTTAGAGAAGGAAGTGTAGCTGTAGAGAATGTGGAGAGGAAATCCATATTGCAGTGAATGCCATGTGCAGCTTTTGAATTTCGTACAATATTTATGCATTATCTTTCTGGAAACAGTATCTAGAGTACTTAATAATCAAACAAAAGTATATATAACAAATAACCAGAATAGCAAAACTTCAAGGAAGATTTTGAGAAATTAATAAAATAAATATACATCGTTAAGTCTGCTTATTAAAAAAACAGAAAGAGGAAACTGGGAGGTTATTCTAACTGTCTTGCATTGAATGAGCATACAACTCCCCATTGTCGTAGCTCATTTTCTCTCTGCGTCTGTAGGGGACACGATGTTCCTAATCCCCCAGTGCTAACGGGGTAATGTCACTGGCGACACAGAATTCCAGTCATCGCGATGGCGGCAGCCTCTAAGTTTGGCAAAATGTTTACATTTGAATATCAGCTTATTGACCATTGTGTAATCTAATGTTACTTCTAACAGTGGAATGTTATTTTATTGGCTACAACTACTACTTACCATCCAATGTGTGTTTTATCAATCTCCATTATTCCGTATTCTTCCAACATGCATTAAGTTTCCTCATCTTCTAAGTTTTCATCTTGAAGTTCTTCTTGTGCCAGTGAGATAGCCCAGCGGACAAAGTGCCTGGTTTGGCAAGCACGAACCAGAGTATGATCCCTGGTCCTTCATGCCATACCGGCCCCACCCTGGGGGCATGCTGCGCCAGCCACCAAGTCCAGGCGTGGTGGCACACACCTGTAATCTCAGTGCTGGGGAGGATGAAAACAGGAGGATCACCATGAGTTCAATCTGCATAGTGAGACCCTGTACCAAATACACAAAATAAAAATTTAAAAAAGAAGTTCTTCTTGGAATATCTGGTTATCTTCACTTATACTGAAAATTTTTCAACGACAATTGCCTCTTTTTTTTTTTTTTAATGTATTTAGTACAGGATCTACAGGATCTCACTACGTAGATCAGACTTGTAGTGATCCTCCTTTCTTCAGTCTCCCAATCGCTGGGATTAGAGGCACACACCATGGGGGCAGGGCCAGCATGGCATGCTGGGGATTGAGCCCCAGCAGCTGCGCTCTGCCTAAGCAGGTGCTTTAGTCCACTCAGCTATCTGGTCAGCCCACAAAATGCCTCTTAAATAAAACACTACTTAATAATGTATCTTATTAAGCCATATGTGTGTGTGTATGTGCGCATGTGTATGTGTGTAAAATATAATTCATACTCACGTGATTACTACAAGTAGTATTTGTGATATACTTCACTTTCTTTTGTAATAGTACCTCAGATCCAGAGTGTGCACAGCACATATTTAGCTATATATGCAGAACAGTTTGGATAATTGTGTTGTCGATTTCTGCTGGCCTTTGGAAGGGATCAGATAATACTTAATATTTTTACTCTAAATTTTTTCTTTTTGAATTTCTTATAACTTCTTTGTTACTGTTTTGTCATTTTCTTTAAGTGCACATTTATATCTGATAATCTGAGTAATTAATTTGAAGGTAGAATCATATAATACAGCAATCATTGTTGAATTCACATCACTTTGTTTAGGGAAATCTTGTATTGTTTCTAATGCTATATTTTTAATCATATGTGTGTGTGTGTGTGTGTGTGTGTGTTGCAACAGACTTTATTCAATGCTACATAGACCACATGACTAATTCTTACAGCATTCAACACCACATACTTAAGATGATGCTAAAATATTTTAGTGTGCTTGAGAGTGAATTTTCCTGAGCTATAATTCAGCACAAAACATGTCGGGCTTAGTTGTACACTTCCATTAGTACTGAAAAATGTATGCACCGCAGTTACATTTCTTGTTGTCTTCATTTATCTTGTTCTTAACCATCCAGCAGAAGAGCATATCAATGAGGTATAAAAAGTAAAGCCATATTAATATTCTGAGCTGTAAAAGGCTCAAGTCAACAACCTTTGACATAGTCCTACAGATAACCTACTACTATTATGGACTACTGAACTACATTGGATTATTTTGCTGAATTCATGCACCTACAATATTTAAATGGCAATGGAATACCCATCTCCAACAGGACTAAACAAAAAAGGGGGATACAAAGGAGGGATCATTTTATATCTGTATATGCAGAATAGTTAGGATAGATATACAGCTACTTTCTCTTAATTCAATGAGAAGAAATATTTGTACTAATAGTGTTTGGACAGGATATCATGTCTGCATCTTGTACGATGAATGACTACTATGAAGACAACAATATGCAGTGTATTAATTATTGAAACTGTCCTACTAATCAATTTTGAAACTGTCTCATTGCTATTTGTTTCTCAATAAGATTAGTTTTTTTAAAAAGGTGATCCTGTGAAATGTACGTACTATTCTTTAATATTGAATGCTAGGAAATCTGTCAAATGATCAAATAACAAAGGAATAAAATGTTAAGTATTTCATCTAGAAATAGCTAAAAAAATAAAACTATGTGAAAATTTTTTTAAAAAAGTTTGCACCTATGCAAGAACAGGGCACTTTATTACATTGTTATCTTTCACTGCTGTAACAGACAAGCATGCAGGTAGTATCAGACAGCATACAATTATGAACTTGTAGGTTTGGGATTTCCTAAAAAGAGCTCTGTGGTGCTGCATCAGTGTTTGGCTGTGAGGGGTTGCGTCTGGGGGCTGCTAGGGAGAACCCACTAGCTTGTCTCAACCTCTGTAGCCATCTTTCCTTAGTAGAGCCCCACTTCTTTGCCATTATCTCTGTGCACTTCATACTTACGGCTTCTTTTATGATCTTGACCTTCTGTTTCATGCTTGAATGGAGCCTAATGATTGGCTGCGTCCCTGTGAGTAATCCAGGATCATTTGCCTTTCTCTAGATCTTATCCTAATAGAAATTGGGAAGTCTCCTCTCCATATAAGAGCATAAATGAAGAAGGTCCACGTGTGGTAGCTGGACATCTTTAGGTCTTTCTCCATCGCATGTCATAACCAGGAAAGAGAATAGTTCTGTCCATGCAGAGACCTCTATCTTCTTTTGTAAGAAATTATCAAATATTAAAACCCAAATCAATAGCTTGTCAGCTTACAATAGCTTAGTTTATTCTAAAGCATCCTATGAATAGAATCATACAGCGATCTTGTGTGAGGTTTCTTATTTTCACCATGTTTTTAAAGTTCAGGAAAGATATTTTGTATTTTACCCATGTTAAGCACAATTACTCAGTATTCTTTTGTCATGAGCAGAATATATTTATTGAGAGAAAGAAAGCTTCTGTCCCGAGAGAGGGACGGGGGGGGGGGGGGGGCCGAGCGGGTAGTTCGCCCCGACTCAGTATTCTTGTGTTCTATTTGAACACAACACTTTTTTGTTTCTTCATTGACATGTTGGTGAACACATGGGTTGCTTCCATTTGTGTCAATTTTGAATAAAGCTACTCTAAATATTTATTTACTGCACTTGTAGATAATTTTCCATTCCTTTTTGATAAATATTTAGTATTAAACTGGATAATTGATTAGCTATCTGCTGAATTGGAAGCAATTGAAATATTTTTCCAAGTGATTTTACCATTTACACCCTTCTAGTGATATAGGAGGAAAAAAATTGACACAGTTTTGTTAAAAATTAAAAATTTCAATCTTAACTTTAACTGCTGAAATGAATTGGAATCTGAACATCATTGTGTTTTTTATTCTCTTTTCTCCACAATTATGGGAAAGCACCATGCAGCCCCTGGTGTCCTTTTCTGCCTGATTTCCTCCTCTTATGCACTCTGCACATGGCTCAGCCGCTTCCCGTGGAGTGGCTGTGACCCCATGCCTCAGAGGGATTCTGCTTTGAGCCTTCGTCCTGAGATGCCATCAGCACTCTGTCACCAGTGACCTAGAACTGCAGGCTTGTACCGTGTGTTTCCTTCACTCAGCAATTGTCTTATTATCCAAGGAATGGAAATGATTACTTCCTGCACTTTGCAGCTTCATAATTGTGTATAGTGGGAGGACAATGCCAATTTTAATGAATTAATCAATTTCAAAATAGAGAATTTCTCCATGAGGAATGTTGTAAATATATACAATCTTCCCCGTTCAAGTTCCTTATAATGAAGTTCACATAGAGTTTGGCAGAGCCATGAAAACTACCATACAACCAAGTAAACCAAGCATATGTTGAACATTGACTTAGTAAGTGAATGACTGAGAGTCACTTCACCCATTACTGCATTTCCTACCCCCTCCTTTCATGGCTGATGTGTAGGTGTCTTCCCATCACCTCATGTGGCCATTGGAGGGCTTTCTAGATGTGGCTGAATCTAGGGTGTATTCTGCTGGGCTCATGGGTGAGCTTACTAAATTAGTCCACTGATTCGTTCGGCATAGTTCTGGGTAGGATGAAGGGTGCCCCGCCCTGGGCTTGAGTGTTACTTGCACTAAGTGCAGGTAGCTTGGATAAAGGTAAGGGACAGAGAGAAGGTCAGTGTGTCTGCTTGTCACTTGCCAGCTGCGGGCGATCTTCTGCCTGCCCTGCTTTGTCTTGGACTGGTCTTCGGAGATGCCCCACAGCTATCCAACCCTGCTTGGCGCCAGCTGCCTAGGACTAAAGCCTCTCTGAAAGGCAAGCTAAATAAGCCCCTCTTTCTTTAATTTTAGGGCTCTAGTATTTTGTATCAGCAACAAGAAAGCAACAAACTCACCTTCTACTGTACTGAATTTCTGAATTATAATCTGTCATCTAACTGCACTCCAAACATCTGGGGCTATAGGAAAATGTGCATAATCAAACATATTGGTAAATTTTCTTGCTAAACTTTCCATGAAAACTGTACAAGTTGTTTTCTGTTTGGTTTGGTTTGAAGTCTTTTCCTTTAATTATGGCTAAGTAAACACCATAAACATTTTGTACTGATCAGATCTGGTTCCTGCGACTTCCTGCTGAGGCTTTGCCCCACATACTCCTGCTCATTAAATTTATACTCATTCTAGCTGTGGTCTTCCTTGGAAGTTTCTCTTTGTAATTTAAAGCTGAACTTCACTTCAAGGGCTATATTATAAAGCATCATTTACATATCCAGAGTTCTTCTAGGAAGCAGAATTTCAATGAATGTTCAAACACAGCATATAAAACCAGGTTCAATTTCTACGTAAGAAAATATATCCATACAGTGCTCCTGGGTTTTCAAAAGCATTCACATTCCTCTGGCTTTAGAAAGAGTTGCAGTGTAAGTGGTAGATGTCTACATGCATAGCACAGTATTTGCAGGTGTTGTCCCTCTCTTTGTGGGTGATTTCCTTTTTAAAAATTCTGATTCTATTTATTGCATTGCTTAAAAGAAACTTATTGTTGAAGGCTTACAAATTTCAGAATGCTGACTCCTTGCCCCTCAGAATAAGTTGCTACACTGTATCTTTTTTTTCAAAACAAGCATCAGCTGTCCTGGCTTCTGCGGTTTTTCCACCAGCCAACACACTGGGAAACCCTAACAAAGTGTCAGGACCCATTAAAGGCAACATCAAACTATCCCTGCTTCCCAGAAAATTCTTAGGTGTCATTTTAATTCAAGAAAACTTCTTGAGAGAAGAAGAACTAAGCTGTGAGATACCATTTTTGAGGAGAAAACTTTTTAGTCTTTTGGCAATTTAGTGGACTGATCATTTTGAATTATAGTGTTTACTTTGGAAATAACTGTAGGCGTGAATACTCCAACTTTATTTTATGAACACAGTAGATTTTTCAAAGAACATTGATATTTACAGGTCATTTCTTTCTCAAATGGAATATATAACACTTATTTGAATAGAACTTTTAAGTCACTGGTAGCCTGGTATAAATTATTTCTATGAAAAGTAGAAAGACTCTACTACCCAACATCATGGCCCTTGTAACCTATAAAAATGTCTCAAATGCCAACATTGACATTAATCCCCTTGGGCTTTAAAGATTCTATTCATCTTTATTTTTATGTGTTTCTCTTAGTATTCCCTTATCATTTAATCAAATTTTGAGCTCAAACTTATGCTATGCTATATCAAATCCCCAGATTTTATACAGCTTGTATTCTAATGTTTAAATTGCTACTTCTTTCACAGGACAAAGGCAGACTGTAAGGAGACAGACACAGATGTGGTGATTTATTTATAATGGTCATGGAGTTCTCTGTGAGTTTACATGAAATCAGACTTGAGTGCTAACACTTTCATCAGGATCACTTAGAAAAAGGAATTCCTGGTAACAAGAAGCATGGAGACCCAGAAATGGAGCATGATAGACGAGCCGCAGGTCACTGTAGCCAGAGCAGAATAAACAGAAAATGTGTTTAAAGATGGAGTTCAGAAGCAGGTACGACTGCACATACCTGCAATGCCGGCGTTCTGGGAGGATGAGGCAGAGCAGAGGAAACCTGAAGACAGCCTGGGCAATTTAGCTACTTCATGAGATTTGGCCTCAAAATATAAAAAAGGGCTCTGGGCAGTGTATTTTAGCATGAAACCCCTGGGGAACCCTGGGTTTAATCCTCAGAACTGAAAAAAAAATTAAAAGGTCAAATAGTATCAAGAATACTGGAGGTCTTAGACATTTTGGAAGAATTAAAACTTCTACCAGTGATTTTCTTAGTATCCAGATCTAATCAAATTTATCAAACCAAGAGTTAACTTTTTAGCTGTCTCTCAGGACCAGCATTTAAAACTCTCTGCCTTTGGCAGGGAGGCACTTACTTTTCAGTACTTTGCTTGCTTTTCAACCTAGCTGCTGAAGAAGCGTTCAAATGCTTTGTTTTTCACAATTCTTTGATCATCAACACAAGCTACTAACTTTGGGTCCTTTGGCACCAGCCCTCAACCCGTGACCCATAAGCTTAAAGCCATTGTCCCAAGAGGCCAATTTTTAAGAGCACTGCTGGGTTGACTGTTATGCTTAAATGTAATAAAAGAGTAATTAGAAATTGCTTTCACAAGGAGGGAGGAACTTATATGCTTCCTGTTCATTAGGACATTAGTTGTCTTTATTTTCATGTTCTCAGTAGGCAACATCCCTGCCGCTCAACAACCAAACATCTGGAGCCCTCGACTTCTTCTGACTTTTCCTTTCCATGAATCCCTCAATAAATGAAGCAGTCGGCATGTAAAGGCTTAGAAATTCATCTCAGCCTTTCCGCGGACAGGCTTTCTCTCATCACTGAGCATCAACTCTGGAAACCTTCGGGTACTCCCACACACACGTGAGCTGCCTGGACTGTCACCTGGAAGACTTCAGAAGCCAGCAGGCTGTTGCGAGTCTTCCTCGTCCATTGTCCAGGTGTACAAATGCTGTGTGTATGGCTCTGACTCTGTGGCCTCTGCTCTGACAAAGGTTTAACCTGTTAATCAGTGAGGGGAAAACTAATTACCTTTCAAGAATCAGGTCAAATTTCACTTTTGAAGTTTATGCTTTGTTTTTCTCTTTTTGCAACTGACAAATTCCGTTGACCTCCCCTGTGCTCCGCGTTTGTTGTGCCACTGATGACAATGTTACAATTTAAGTTATGCAAATGAAATACATAATGCAAAATATTAAATATGTAAATCACTCATTTCTCCACTAGAGTGTGAACCTCTTGAAGGCAAGGCTGTATTTAATCAACTTTTAAGAAGTTGCTTATTTTTTTCCCCTGTATTTTAGGGAAAGCTCTACAGGGTGTTCAGGATCTTCCTACTAGATCGGACTCATAGTGACTCACCTGTTTACAGCCTCCCAAGAGCTGGGATTACAGGTACGCACCACCATGCCCAG
>NW_004524705.1:4803853-4805072 GCF_000260255.1 Octodon degus | reverse complement strand
TCCCCTAGGCTTTTGCACTAAGACACACAGTGACCAAATCAGTTGACAGTGTCTGTTCTTATTAAACACACAACTGAACTGAACATGAAGACTCAAGATGTGTGACACCACGTTCTGGGTCCACCCTTGGGATCATCCTTAGGTCTTGGTGCATCCAAAGACAACTAACTGCTTCTTTCCTTAGACACTTTGTCACTAAGATCTGTGTGTGTTCAGACTCAGGTTGTTTTGGAAAATAACCATTGATTTCTTTTCACAGAACTGTTGCAAATATTAACTGCTTTGTTCATCTATTAATCCTAAAAAGCTTGGGGTAGCCTGTTCTCCTTTGTGTCCTTACACCTGAGCTCTGTGGTCTCTCTTTTCCTTACAACATCCAGGCTGTCACATTTGATTATGTCCTTTGGTGACAAGTGGGACAGTGTAAACCCCTGCAGAGTTACATAAAGTGCAGCCATTGTCATTCGCAGAAACCACCCTGTGCTTCAAATTATCAATTGCGCTCTGAGAAGCCCTAGATAATGAACATCCTCATTAAATTATTTATTTCTTCACATTGTGAATGTTATAGTTAAACAGCTTTATTTATACAAATTTAATTCCCAGCATCAATTTTTAATCTTTCTCAAATGTTTATATAGCCAGGTCAAGTCAAATTTTACGATTTCTTTCTTTAAATTATTTCTGGGTTGGAATAAATATGAATATCGTAGTAAAACCGTCTGACAGCCACAGACCCAGGTCCTGGTTCAGTGGGCCCCGTGCCAGGCCAGAGTATCTCCTTTCCCTGCTTAGTGGTGCTATATCAAGGGCTCCATTTTCAAAACCAACCACAACTTGGTAGAAAGAGATCAAGAAGTTCTGTTCTCTGAGAAGAAGTTCTACCATCGCACAATTAAATCGTTGTTCTTCTTCAGTACAAAAATTGTCCATGTACCTTCCACGTTCACAGCTTCACACACCACATTGCAGACTTCATGATTTCTTATTCATTTGTTTTGCACAAAAGAGCTATAGTTTTTAATATGTCACATGACTGATATTAAAATCAATGCTTATGGGGGCTGCCCCTTCACTCAGTTCTTTAAGTGGCTGCTTCCACAAAGCTGTCGGGCTCAGGTTGCTGTGGTTCGAGCCCCATAATTCAAGCCAGCCAAACCTGCCCTGAAGGCATTTGGAGCAAAACATAAATAAATAAATAAATAAATAAATAAATAAA
>NW_004524705.1:4801717-4802909 GCF_000260255.1 Octodon degus | reverse complement strand
TTGATGTATTTGATATAGGATCTTACTACACAGCTCAGACTCATAGTGATCCTCCTGTTTCAGCCTCCCAGAGCTGGGACTACAGGCATGTGCCCCCACACCTGGACTCCTTCATGGGCTCAGCGTGCCTGGGAGCAGGGCTGGCGAGGTGTTGTGGTGCCAGGGATACAAGCAGGCACTTACTCTGCTGAGCTATCTCACTGGCCCTAGATTGCTTCTTAACATGAATTTTGGTGATCTTAGAATGACTCCTTAACTATAGAACTTTCTTCATTGCTAAACCAAAAAAAGTGTTTTCTATGATCAACTAAATATTATGCTATTTTAAATAACTTAAAAGTTATGAAAAGAAATAAAAAAACTCCAGATAAAGTATTCTCAAATAATTCAGTTGTGAATTTTTTAAATTTAGAATACTATTTTATCTTTTATTAAGTTCATTGGTACAGTTTATGTATTCATAATGGTCATATTCATCATAGAGAATTTATATCTGTATATGATATACCTTGATTCCTGCTATCCCATAACAATAAAATTTTAAAAACATTAAAACCGCTTTAAAGCCATATATTGATATATGTTCTCCAAAATAAAAGAACTTTCTCACATCTTTTCACTAATTAACAGTTCATGTTATTTTGCAGGAATTGCCGTGTCATAGCAAAAATTTTAGAGAAGAAAACAAACGCAACACTGTAATATTTTAAGTTAACTTTTGCATTAACCTCAACTGATTTCTTAACCCCTACCTTCGTTACTCTTCTCACTGCTGAGACAAAGTACCAACCCCCAAAGTTAAAAGAGAAAAGGCTTATTTGAACTTCCACTTTGCAGAGGTTTCGTCCCTAATGTGCGGGTCCAAGGCAGGGTGGCACGGCAGAGGAGCAGTTGGTGGCAGAACAGGGCAGGCAGAGAGCAGCAAGAGGAGCGTAAGAAGCAAGAAGCAATGGCCGATGAGCCTGTCCCTGTGTCCCTTAGGTGCGCAGCTCTCGCACCCACATCCTCGCACCGCATCCTGGACCTCAGCAGCACACGCCCGAGGTGCAGCCCCACAGGGAAGACCTCTCCTGGGCCCGCACGGGGCTTCGGGGCCATCTAGACACAGACATAGCAACTGCAGCACAAAGCGGATCAGCAAAAAGAATAAAATTAAGAGATAAAACGACCCAATATGAGGTATGATGACCCA
>NW_004524705.1:4799001-4800942 GCF_000260255.1 Octodon degus | reverse complement strand
AGTCCTGAGTTTAATTCTATACCCCTGCAAAAAAATTGCAAATTTCTCTACCAGGGGGAAATAAGAGAAATGGCTAACAGTAGCTAAAAGAAAGAAGTTAAAGGAACAGCGTTACCTAATGGCTTATGTTTCATGGAGACCATCTAGCTTTGTTTTTGTGGAGAATAGCTAGTAGACTTTTGGCATTTGATAGATATGCACACAAATGAACATACATAGAACTTGTTGTAGTCTGTGTAAATGAATATTTATAAGAAAAGCCTTTAAGATTTATTACACAACTTCATACATCTGGCTACATTTCACTACTTTATTCATTGCCCGGGCTTGTCTGAATATCACTCAATTACTTGAATGTTTTGTTTGCATCAGCCTTAGGCTCTCCCAACCTTAACTTAGATTAAAACCATTAAAAAGTCCTTCTTTAAAGCTATGCAAAGAAAACACTACATCAAAACTGTGAACCTACACCCCAAACAGAAAGCACACATTTCTTCACTGGTCTCTCACCTCATCTATGTCAGCCTGAATTTGCATAGTGAATCTTATTTTCTTCCTCCTAACAATCTAACATGACAGAGATGCTCCCTGGCACTTGAGTATTGCAGTGCTTCCTTGGTTGAAGTAAAAGATTTGCAAAACCGGCCCCAAAACTTTATTATCAGGGAAGAACATCAATGTCGTTTCTTGAACATTCATCACAAACAGAAAGTGTGAGAGCCCGACGGGAATGAATCATCCCAGATTACCTATCTAGCTCTTGAGAGGCCTACCACAAAACAGCAGCAGCAGAGATGTACTCCCTGAAGTTCCCGGGAAATTTACAGAGGCTGTTCTGAGGAGAAATAGAATCCCCATTTGCAAGGTCCTTACCTGTGAAGGGCATCTTAAATCAGAGTGAGCCTGGACATGAAAATTCTGCTGGTGTCCCATGGCAGGGGCAATCCCAATAATCTTCCTGGCAGCCTTGCTTTTCGTTGGCTGTCCTTACTTACTGCACATATGGGTGCATTCAAATGCAGATGGATTTGGCATAGAAATGAAAATGTGCCACTGTTGTTGTCCAAGACAGATCTTCACAGCCCAGGGAAGATAGTCAGAGAGGACCCCTAAATCTTATCTTTTCCCAAAAGAGTGAACTGAGGTCTTAAATATGCATACACTCTCATTCTGGCCATCAGATTTTTCTGCAGTAACTGCTGTGAAGTCAGTCTGTCTGCATAATTTAATAAAGTATTCACTGTGTCCTATATGTCCAAATGGTAGAATTCTCAGGTGGTTAAAAGGTCGCTTATTTTCTCTATACTGATTATCTTTCCAATTTCTACCTCCATGATTTCCCCCATAAATGTATTCTACTGATTTACTACTAGGTAATACTTAGGAAAAAATTCACAAAATCCTATTCTGTGAAGCCAAACAGCCCTCCAGATCAGCCCTCCTTTCTCTAACAAGCAAGGATATCCTCTCCCGCCTGATGTTCGCATTTGAGGCCATTAATGGAATCAAGGGACTGCAGTCCCTGGATGAAACTCACGCACTTATAATCCATCTTGGATGTATTTATATACCCATGAACAAGAAAGCTCCTTGTTCTACATCCGGGGAAGGTATATTTACAGAGAGAAAATGTAACAGAAATAAGGAAATGTGCTTCCAGACGGGCAGGGGAGGGTGAGGCTCTCCTCCTTGCCCCTCCCCCTCCACCCTGGGCAGCGCAGCCCACTTCACTGCTGAGGCTGTGGCTCATGGGCCACCTTGGAAGCACAGAGTAGCTCTCCGCAGACCACTGACAGCGCTGCCACCTTGATTCTAAATGCCCTGGCTTCCGCTCTTGAGAAAAGCAGCTTTGCTGTTTGTGACATTAAATCCTCAGGAATTCTGTTGCAGCAACACATACAGACGACAACAACATTTTTTAAAAAACTTATCCTTGATACC
>NW_004524705.1:4796702-4798551 GCF_000260255.1 Octodon degus | reverse complement strand
AAAAAAAAGACTAAAATGATTATATTGTTGCTGGCCCCCAAGACCTGTTTGGGCTATATGAAGTAACAAATATTTCTGGTTAGAAATGGGTAAATTACTCAAATTTTTCTCTCTTCTTAGCTGCCTGTATCTTACAACATTTTTTGTATTTTTAAAATTTATACAATTAAATTAGGCATCAATTCATCTGGATGAATCTCTAAGTTATTTAGCTTTTCAAGGTTACTAACAAAATGGCTTTTCTATGGTATGCTTTAAAAGACACAGTTCTTCTACCCGTTCCTGAACGAGATTTAGACCACACATAAAAGATGCTAGCACGCCCACCCCAGTGGTCTCGGACCCTCTCCCAGGCACAAAGCCCTCATTCTTCCTGCAAGAAGAGGCAGGGTCTAAGCATGTGGGCAACAAAGGAGATTCCCAATGGAATATCAAATCCTTCAGTCCATTTGTAGTAGATTTACTGGGTTCCTACACTTATATTAACTTTCATAGTCTCCCTAATTGTATTCGTGAAACAAAAACATAGCAAATGTTTTACAGTTTGACAAAAAATAAAATCTCACAGTGAAATAAAGGATCATGATACCTCTGTATGTTGAGACACCCAAGAGGAACACCGAGAGGGAATTACACCGGGAAACCAGGCCTAGACAGTTTACCGGACACAATAGGGAGACCACGGGCCTCTGAACACCTACTTCTTCATAGTTTAAGCTTCTAGTTCTTAGCATCATGAACTTATGATTTAAAATAGATGAGTGATGACACAGCAAAGAAGATAGTAAATGATATAATGAAGAAAATAAAGGATTAAACCTTACAGATAATTTCATATATGTGTTTCATTCCAATCCTAATAAACTTTCTCAGATCTGCAATAAAGGTTGCTATATTTTTTTTTAACACCCTGGACAACAACTTAGAAGACAATCATTGAACTTTCACTCATTCTAATACTGAAATTGACTACTTTCTTCATAGAAATTTCCTTTCTTATTCCTCCGAGTATATTCTCATTAATATTATATCTAAAATACATGATGTAGCTTACAGACTTAATTTTTAACATATAATCAAACTGTCCATTACAGAAGAGATGGGTTAGATATATTAAAAGCAACAAGAAATATTGAACATGATTGAATACAATGATTTATAAGAAGATGATTACACCCTTTCTAGATGATTTGGAAGGATTCAAGAATTTCATGCATAAGGGAAATGCAGACATAGAAGAAAGCAGAATAAGTAGATTTAGAAGTATAGGAACAAAATGAAATGAAGTTGTAGAAATACATTATAAAATGTTAATAAATGAAGAGTTGCCTCTTATGGATGGCAACAGAATGGGGTTTCCTGTGATAAATTAAACTGCTGGTGAAGATGCTTGCTACTATTTTAGAAATAATGAAAAATATTTAGAATATTATTTAAAATGTATTGAGAAAGAAGTGCCAAGTTTTCTGAAGACACATATAGAACTAGATAAATAATTACATGTATATGCAACGTAGTACTACGCAGCTACAAAGTGGCTAAGAGAACACTGCTCCCAGACTGAGAGCAGCACAGATTATTTCTAGGTTGAAGTCATGCTAGTGGAATGTGCAGTATACAGTGAAACTTATATTACTTGCTGAAGCTATCCTACAAGGTGCTCTATGAGCTACAATAACCCAGCAGTCTCTCCTCAACTCCTAGGTGGTGGATAGTCTCCTCTACTGAAATATATTTGAAATTGAGACTGTATAAAATGTCCTCTACTTAGCACTGCATGACTAAATGTGGGAGGCTCAATAACTCCAGGCCTCCAATCCTATTGCAAGTGGGTTTCCAGGTTCCTCTT
>NW_004524705.1:4795025-4795492 GCF_000260255.1 Octodon degus | reverse complement strand
GCCCTCCGCCATATAGCACCGACCCCAGCGCGCCTCCTTCGGCATGTTCGGCTTCTGACCCCAGAAAGGAATTAAAAGGCAAAATTGAACTTCTCAAAGAACAGATAAAATTAGAGAAAGAGCAGCAAGACCTCATAATCCAATTAGAAAGATTAAAATCAGGAAAACTCAGAAATAAAAATATAACCGGACCAAAGACCCCTTGTGTTCAAAGGCCACCCGTGAAGGGCGCTATCCCCAAAAGCTTCCTCCTGTTAGACCCACCCATAGATCTAGATAAGGCAGAGGAATTTCTGGTGTCAGAAACAATAGGCGCTCAAGGACAGATTTGGCGTCATTACATTAGTTTCGATTTTAAAGTACTGAAGGAACTAAAAGCGGCGGTTGCCCAGTACAGAGCCACGGCTCCATACACCACAGCCCTTTTAGAAACTGTGGCCAGCAATTAGCCTACTCCCGAGGACTGG